>NW_021832149.1:20000-22500 GCF_006345805.1 Octopus sinensis
TTCTCGGTAGCACCGCCAGGCCAGGGATCTCTGGAAGTTGTCCATAGGTCCCGGGCCAAAAGTCGTTTGAAACAGGCGGGTCAGGTATTCCTCGTCGACGCCCAGGTTTGCCCCGAGATCGTCGTCGTACCTCCCCTCCACTAATCCCCTATAGAATGCTTTGGTTGTGTTGAAGTCACTCAAGGTCGACCCGGGACGGCAGAGTTGCTTGAGAGCAACGCGACACTCGCAGTGCCATTCGCCCTTCCTCGGCCTCTTTTTGATCCACGACTGCAGTTCGGTCATGGAGACGAGTTGCGGGAAAGCTAAACATAGGGCTAAACAAGGGGCTAAACATAGCGGGGACAAACAAGGACAGACAAAGGAATTAAGTCGATTACATTGACTCCAGTACGTAACTGGTACTTAATTTATCGATCCCGAAAGGATGAAAGGCAAAGTCGACTTCAGCGACTATTTCTTTACTACCCACAAGGGGCTAAACGTAGAAGGGACAAACAAAGACAGACAAACGGATTATATCGACCCCAGTGCGTAACTGGTACTTATTTAATCGACCCCGAAAAGATGAAAAGCAAAGTCGACCTCGGCTACACACAGAGGGGACATGATTATAGGGACAACAAAGACAGACAAACGGATTATATCGACCCCAGTGCGTAACTGGTACTTATTTAATCGACCCCGAAAAGATGAAAAGCAAAGTCGACCTCGGCTACACACAGAGGGGACATGAGAAGCAGCCAAGAAGCATGCCAATGACCGCAAAAAGTGAAAAACAACTGTTGAGGCCTTATGCTCCACAAGGGGCAAACAGGATTAAGAAGAAGAAAAAGAAAAAGAAGGAGAAGAAGAAGAAGATGAAAAAGAAGAAGAAGAAATGTATGTATGTGAGCATATATATGTGTATATAGATATATGTATATGTGTGTGTTTACAGATATAGATACTTACATGCATATATATATATATATATATATATATATATATATATATATATATTGTTGTGCAAGATTTTTTATGTGAAGTCGTGTGTTGAAACAGATATTGTTATATCTCGGAATGGTCATTTTGCCAGTTTAGCCAATAAAAACACACGCACTATATAGAGATATAAGCATGCGCAAATGAAGACATACAATAGAAATTCAAAATGGCTGACGGTTAGTAAGGTGAGACACAAATAAGAAAGAAGAAAGCAAAGGACCACTGATGCGGTCACAGGAGTGTGACGAAAGAACTCTGGCCGAAATAAGATGAAGATTAATGTAAAAAATAAATAACACTGAGGCAAAATAACACCAAATATATAGTGCGTGTGTCTTTATTGGCTAAACTGGCAAAATGACCATTCCGAAATATAACAACATATATATATATATATATATATATATATATATATATATATTGTTGTGCAAGATTTTTTATGTGAAGTCGTGTGTTGAAACAGATATTGTTATATCTCGGAATGGTCATTTTGCCAGTTTAGCCAATAAAAACACACGCACTATATAGAGATATAAGCATGCGCAAATGAAGACATACAATAGAAATTCAAAATGGCTGACGGTTAGTAAGGTGAGACACAAATAAGAAAGAAGAAAGCAAAGGACCACTGATGCGGTCACAGGAGTGTGACGAAAGAACTCTGGCCGAAATAAGATGAAGATTAATGTAAAAAATAAATAACACTGAGGCAAAATAACACCAATATATAGTGCGTGTGTCTTATTGGCTAAACTGGCAAAATGACCATTCCGAAATATAACAACATATATATATATAGATATATATATATATATATATATATATATATATATACATATATATATGTATATATATATAATATGCATGTCTATATACGTACTGCATATTATATCTATGTATGTATATATAGACGGCCTTCTGCAGTTTCCGTTCCCGAAAGAATGGAAAGTAAAGTTGACTTCAGTGGAATTTGAACTCAGAATGTAAAGACGGACGAAATGCCGCTTAGCCTTTTGTCCGGCATACTAACGATTCTACCAGCTCACCACCTTATTGATAACAATAATAATGAAGAATACTTACTGAAGTTATAATTTCGAAATAGCGACTGGTGTGGATCGCCTGAAGGAAGCCAGATAACACTGTACGGTGTCTTTATACGGGTGCTAAACTGGGGCTATCAGCAACAAACAAAAAGAATTAATCTTTATTAGACTGAAGTTCAATTCAATGCGTCTTTCTGTTTATGTATACTACAATAAAAGTATGTATAAAACAAAGAACTTACTCACAAAAAGAACACTGTGAGCCTAAAATCTGTTTCTTTACTGCCCACAAGGGGCTAAACACAGAGAGGGGGCAAACAAGGACAGACAAACGGATTAAGTCGATTACACCGACCCCAGTGCGTAACTGGTACTTAATTTATCGACCCCCGAAAGGATGAAAGGCAAAGTCGACCTCGGCGGAATTTGAACTTAGAACGTAACGGCAGACGAAATACCTATTTCTT
>NW_021832149.1:25000-30000 GCF_006345805.1 Octopus sinensis
ACGCCTTATTGTTTGACGGTATCAGGCTTATAGAAAGCTGAATCATTATAAACTCATTAATTTTGCAAATAGTCAACCCTTCCGTAACACTGTACAAGGCTCTGTAAACTTACATATAAAAGCATGTGAAAACCTGATCCACAAGTATTTCCTCTTGTATTTAGGTATATTCACGTGTAGTTATGTGTGCGTATGTTAGTTAGTTAATTTTTTGGCTCAAAAAGCAAAAAAGCAAGGCCATGTAGGGGGACATGGAGTTATGTACAGGGTGGTGTTCATGTAAAGAGTTCAGGCCACTTGTGGTCAAGGGAGACTTTGAACCGAGCGGTCGTCGGCATCTTCACCATCTTGTCCGGCAGCTTATTCCACGGATCCACAACCCGGACGGAGAAAGCCCCTGTATGTATGTATATTTTTCTTTGGGTTTTGTTGAAGTTCTTAAGAGAGTTACTAACAAAGCAGCCAGACTTTTTGAGTTGAGAGTTCCTGGGGGTTTATTAATATGTGTTCGTTTACACACTGTCGATGCGCACACTCAAGTATGAACTGTTGATGCACACACCGAAGTGTGTGCATCTATTCACCCAAAGGATCTCAGACGGAGAATTCACGCATAAGGTTTTGGTTGGCCCGAGGTTATCGAAGAAGACACTTGCCCAGAGTCCTACGCAGTGGGACTGAACCCGGAATCACGTGGTTTGGAAGCAGGCTTCTTACCACACAGCCGCATGCATTAATTCTTTGCAAAAAGGGTTGAAGCGAGCGGAGGAAAAACAGGAACTCGCCACCAAAGAAAAGCGCATTTGACGGAAGGAATTATAAAGTGGCCGAAATGAAATATTTTCTTCAATTTTAAGTATACTCTTTACTCTTTTACTCTTTTACTTGTTTCAGTCATTTGACTGCGGTCATGCTGGAGCACCGCCTTTAGTCGAGCAAATCGACCCCGGGACTTATTCTTTTGTAAGCCCAGTACTTATTCTATTGGTCTCTTTTGCCGAACCGCTAAGTAACGGGGACATAAACACACCAGCATCGGTTGTCAAGCGATGCTAGGGGAACAAACACAGACACACAAACACACACACGCATATATATTATATATATATATATATATATACGACGGGCTTCTTTCAGTTTCCGTCTACCAAATCCACTCACAAGGCTTTGGTCCGGCCGAGGCTAAGTAGAAGACACTTGCCAAGGTGCCACGCAGTGGGACTGAACCCGGAACCATGTGGTTGGTAAACAAGCTACTTACCACACAGCCACTCATGTATATGTAAAGTTATAGCAGAAGCATGTTCCCCGTTTGGCTCTCAACCTTTAAGTACCCACATTTTGACTCATCACGTGATGGTCAAGTCCCTCTAGCTTTAGCAGGTTGTCCACCCTATCACATGACAGACCAGCCAATTGCACTTTTTTTTGTTGTTTGTTCCTTCTCGAGCCATGCCTGGCTCATAAGGGCCGGTTCCCGGTTTCTTGACGTATAGGCGGCGAGCTAGCAGAAACGTTAGCACGCCGGGCGAAATGCTTAACGGTATTTCGTCTGCCGTTACGTTGTGAGTTCACATTCCGCCGAGGTCGACTTTGCCTTTCATCCTTTCGAGGTCGATAAATTAAGTACCAGTTACGCACTGGGGTCGATGTAATCGACTTAATACCTATGCCTGTCCTTGTTTGTCCCTTCTGTGTTAGCCCCTTGTGGGTAATAAAGAAATAGGTTTCTTGACGTATAGGTTCCCCACCTGGATGGGACGCCGGTCCATCGCAGGTGAGCTGCAAGATGCAGGAGGAAAGAGTGAGAAAAAGTTGTGGCGAAAGAGTCAGCAGAAGTTTCGCCATTACCTTCTGTCGGAGCCGCGTGGAGCTTAGGTGTTCCGCTCATAAACACACACATCGCCCGGTCTGAGATTCGAACCCGCGTCCCTCGACCGCGTGTCCACTTGCTCTAACCACTAGGCCATGTGCTTCCACCTATTGCGCTACCCTCACCTATATAAGGAAGCCTTCCCTGCCATTTCTTCAGTGTGATGAGCTTGCACGATGGAGTCCAGATATTCGACAGAGAGCCAGTTTTATTTTCGCAGGAAGCCTCAGCCAGCCTTTGACACATACGTCTGTTTTCCTATTCTACATTGCATACATCATCGCCATGTACCATTTGCATGTTAAACCATTGTGTATACACACTGGCCGTTCCTTCAAGATGTATCTCCTACAGCTTTGCCGTCTTAACACTTTTTAACGGGGTTGAATAAATCGTTGCACTTAATCCCAGTTTCTTAATTCTTCCTTTATCTATACACGGCGAACTGGCAGAAACGTTAGCACGCGGGGCGAAATGCGTAGCCGTATTTCGTCTGCCGTTACGTTCTGAGTTCAAATTCCGCCGAGGTCGACTTTGCCTTTCATCCTTTCGGGGTCGATAAATTAAGCACCAGTTACGCACTGGGGACGATGTAATCGACTTAATCCGTTTGTCTGTCTTTGTTTGTCCCCTCTGTGTGTAGCCCCTTGTGGGTAGTAAAGAAATAGGTATTTCGTCTGCCGTTACGTTCTGAGTTCAAATTCCGCCGAGGTCGACTTTACCTTTCATCCTTTCGGGGTCGATTAAATAAGTACCAGTTACGCACTGAGGTCCATATAATCGACTTAATCCATTTGTCTGTCCTTGTTTGTCCCCTCTGTGTGTAGCCCCTTGTTGGTAGTAAAGAAATAGGTATTTCGTCTGCCGTTACGTTCTGAGTTCAAATCCCGCCGAGGTCGACTTTACCTTTCATCCTTTCGGGGTCAATTAAATAAGTACCAGTTACGCACTGGGGTCGATATAATCGACTTAATCCATTTGTCTGTCCTTGTTTGTCCTCTCTGTGTGTAGCCCCTTGTGGGTAGTAAAGAAATAGGTATTTCGTCTGCCGTTACGTTCTGAGTTCAAATCCCGCCGAGGTCGACTTTACCTTTCATCCTTTTGGGGTCGATTAAATTAGTACCAGTTACGCACTGGGGTCGATATAATCGATTTAATCCGTTTGTCTGTCCTTGTTTGTCTTCTCTGTGTTTAGCCCCTTGTGGGTAGTAATGAAATAAGAAACGTTAGCGCGCCAGGCAAAATGCTTAATTATAGTTCGCCGGTCTCTAAGTTCAGAGTTCGAATTCCGTCGAGGTCGACTTTGGTTTTCATTCTTTCGGGGTCGATAAATTAAGTACCAGTGAAACACTGGGTTTCGATGTAATCGACTTATCTCCTCACACCAAAATGCTGGCCTTGTGCCAAAATTTGATAGATGTGTTTAGGGTGGTAAGCAAGCTGAATCGTTAGCATGCCGGTCTAAATTCTTAGAGAAATTTCGTCCGTCGTTACGCTCTGCGTTGAAATTCAACCGAGGTCAACATAGGCGCAAGATGGCCGTGTGGTAAGTAGCTTGCTTACCAACCACATGGTTCCAGGTTCAGTCCCACTGCGTGGCACCTTGGGCAAGTGTCTTCTGCTATAGCCCCGGGCCGACCAATGCCTTGTGAGTGGATTTGGTAGACGGAAACTGAAAGAAGCCTGTCGTATATATATATATATATGTGTGTATATGTGTTTGTGTGTCTGTGTTTGTCCCCCTAGCATTGCTTGACAACCGATGCTGGTGTGTTTATGTCCCCGTCACTAGCGGTTCGGCAAAAAGAGATCGATAGAATAAGTACTGGGCTTTTATTGCATTTTTTTGCTATTTTTTGGCTATAACTCTCTAAAAATGCTTTATAGTTATTTCCCTTACAAACCCGAGCAAAGCCGGGCGATACTGCTAGTTATAAATGTACGAATATTTACGTAAATCATAAATAAACCTCCGTTTAAACAAGAAATAACATGAGACATTTCATACCATTTCTAGTAATCTGGCTAGATTTACATCAAAACAGATTAACTGATAATTAAATGGGCCATGTTGTTGTATTATAAGTATACATCTACATATAATTACTTGTACATGTCAGTAGGTTATAATTAAAGACGTTTTAACGGTTGGCGTTGAGGTTGAGAGATAATGCTAGTTTGAGTAAGGCTGCATGTATATGTTTCTTTATTGCCCACAAGGGGCTAAACACAGAGGGGACAAACAAGGACAGACAAACGAATTAAGTCGATTAGATCGACCCCAGTATTTCACTGGTACTTAATTTATCGACCCCGAAAGGATGAAAGGCAAAGTCGACCTCGGCGGAATTTGAACTCAGAACGTAACGGCAGACGAAATACCTATTTCTTTACCATCCACAAGGGGCTAAACACAGAGGGGACAAACAAGGACAGACAAACGAATTAAGTCGATTAGATCGACCCCAGTGTTTCACTGGTACTTAATTTATCGGCCTCGGAAGGTACCAACTAGTATTTATTTCATAGATCCTAAAAGGATGAAAGGCTAAGTCGACCTTGGCGGAATTCGATCTCAGAACGTGAAGACGGACGAAAAGCTGGTAAGCAATTCGCCCGCCGTGCAAACGATGCTGTCAGTTTGTCGCCTTTTGAAAGACATTATATTGATTTCAGACTTTGCACAAGGCCATCGAAATACATTTTAAGAAAAGAAAGGAAGAACAATTAAGCGTATAAAAGATCAAATTATCGAGAAAAAAGGAAAGACGACCCATAACTAACTCACCAAGGAAACAAGGAAAACGCAAAAAGGTTAGGGTAGGAATCAAGCTGTTGGAGGTTTTGGGAGTGAAAGATTAAAGGTCAATGACGTGTTTAGCTGAACCTCGCTGGCATCATTGCAAAGGCGTTGGTGCAGAGAGTGAATAGCCAGCGACACTCACTGAACAGCCTGCTCAACTCGTGTGTCTCGTTTCTCACATAAGCTGCAGTTATCCCGTTTTTGCGGAGGAAATCAGCAGTGCGGGGGTCCGAGAAAACCTGAGGTCATGCTGGCGACCGGTACAAACTTATAGTGGTCGGTGAGGGCCCTAATACTTTAACGTGCGAAAAACTATTTTTCCTG
>NW_021832150.1:5000-31771 GCF_006345805.1 Octopus sinensis
TATGTATCTAAATTTTGTACCACTCTTACTCTATACTTTATTGCCCCTCTCCTTTTTCTTGCTTGCCTATCTCACATTTCTTAACCCTCTCTTTCTTTAACTCCCACTATTTCCCACTCGTTTATCTCCCCTGTACCTTTCTATTTGTCTCTTTTCTAATCCTTCAATCCCGCTGCTCCTTACTCATTTCTCCTCCTTCCACGTGACTGGTGTCCGATCAGCCATGGTCTTTCTTTCTAGGCCTGACTGCCGACCGTCAACACTTCTTATGTCCATTTCCTATGTTCCTGCCTTTAGGCTTTCACTTCATACACGGCCGCTCAATTTTATCCGTTCTCAGTCGAAAAACACCTGTTGCTATTTCTTGTTGTTTGTATTCGTAATTGTGTACCATGTTCTCCATTTTTTGTTTGTTTGTTTTTTGCCTTTGTTGCCGTACACATTCGCTAGCTTTCTTACGAATGGGTCAAATGCACTTAGCTTAGACTTTCTGGGGGGAGCAACTCGGTCGAAACATCTCAAGTTATAACTGCTCGAAATGGCCGTGAAATCTGGAACTTGACTGAGGAAAGAAAGCCACGAATAACCCGTCTTTTTTGCCTGTCCTTCTAATTGTTGTTTCTCTTGTCCGCCTTTGTATCGTTTATCTGTCCGAATGTTTTAATGTCCTCTATTGCATTTTTGTTCTGTGTGTATAAATGTATACATATATACATTTATACACACACAGATACACACATACACATAAAACTGTGAGTGTGTGTGCCTGTAAATGCACACACGTACACATACAACTACGTATATATATATATATATACGTACACATACAACTACGTATATATATATCTATAGATATATATATATAATATATTATATATATTTGAACCGATAAAAAGGTTTTTTTTCATATTTTATGTATAAGTCTGTGTGTATATATATATGTATTGGTATAAATATCAACACACAAAAATATTTTTTCTTCCTCTCCACTTCCTCCCTTATTTTAATTTATTTTTTATTTTTTATTTATTTTTTTATATTTTATTTTTATTTTTTATTTTTTATATTTTTTAATTATTTTTTATTTTTATTTTTATATTTATTTTTATTTTTATTTTCCCTTTTCTCTTTCTTTCTCTCTCTCCTTCTCCAAACACACATACACACACACACACACACACACACACACAAACACAAAAACACACACGGACACACACACACACACACACCTCCACAAAACGATCATAGAAAGTGTGACCCCAAATGACATTTGTCCGGCCAGCCTACGCACAACACACACTCAGTGACACGAGACTGGACAGAGAGCAGAGCCAAAATTCTTAGAAAACCACAGGAGGTCCAGTAGGCCAACAGAAATAATACTTCTTCTTCCCTCTCAGATACAAACGCACACACACACACACACATACACACACACACACATACACATACACACATGTTTTCTCTGTCTCACTTCCTCCTCACCCTTTTATACTGTCTTATTCCTCCCCACTAATACGAAACTATAAAATGTTCAAATTCCCCACAAAGGAATTGATTTGATTTGAAAACCCCACTGGATTGGGAGAAAGCGCTAATCCGAATGATATGATCTGAATGATATGATATATATGTAAAAAATGTAATATATAAATAAATATCTATAAATATGAACCATCCGATCTGATTACCTACATCATTTTTTTCTAATATATAATACCTGTACATCATCTCCAAACCTTCCAAATATATACATATATATATATATATATATATAATATATAATATATATATATTATATATAAACTTATACATACATACGTGTATATAATAATATATTTGTGGTTATGGGTGTTTTGGTATATTTTTTATATGAAAATATATAAAATAGAAATATAGTGGGAACCTAAGTCGTTTATTGTTTATTTCAGTCCATCTCTGTAAGTGCAGAAGAGACTACTCTGCTCAAATTATTGGTTATAATGTCATCCTCGAAAGAATTGCGTGCGTTAAAAACTGCATCAAATATTTCGCGCGTAAAATCCCGACTCATGTCTCAGTTCCAATTTGAATATTGTCAACAGGATACTACTCTGATCTAATGTTACTTGTTAATGGAGACGTAGATGACTTTTTTAGTGATAGACGGAAGGAGCAATGAAATGAGCCCCTAAAAGACAGAAGGGAGATTTGCATTGCAAAGAATAATAATAGAATATTTGTAAATGGCTCTGAACTGCTTTTCTGCACAAAATGAAAAATAAGTGTTCTCTAAAATTCATTAACCTTAATTTTACCAAATTTATCTTATCTGAAAACATCTTTTATTATAAATAGTGTTATTTCGAACTAAGCACTACTGATTTAAGTAGGACTTCCCTTTAAATGTAAATCGAACGAAAGCTGCGCTAAAGAGATTTGAGGAATCGAAATGCCTATGCAGATTTATAACGAAAAAATACTCTTTAGATTAATGCAAAGTAGATTAACGTTGTCTTTATTTCTGTAAAAAAAAAATACACAAGCTTCTTTCCTTACAAGAAGTAAAAGAATCAGGGTATCTATTGTACATAAATTTTGATTTTTAGTGAATTCTAGTTCTGTTAAACAAGTTGAGGAAATTTATACAAAAACGCCCTGGGCAAGAGAGGAATGTGCTGGGATGAACAAATTACAACAAAGTGCTTTTATAAAATTAATACAAGCCTTAATACAATTTTGGTATTATAAGCCATCACCTATAATGTGTTCTTTATACAATCGAATTAGCACCACTACGGGCTAGTCGTGCCTTATATGATTAATTACAGAACGTATATAATTAGATTATTTATTCTATTTATTTACTGATATAAATGCATATCATTTTAATTATATAATATATATATATATATATAATATATATATATATATAATGCATATCATTATATAATTATATATATATATGTTATTTTTTTATTATTTTTTTATTTATTTTATTTTATTTTTATCTAGTTTCAGCTTACAAGCTGTGGCCATGCTGGGGCACCGCCATTTGGTGTTGCTACATGATTTTACTTCACGAATGCTTTATGCAACTGCCATTTGGTGCATGAGAGAGTTCGATGCAGCTGCCCTCATCTGCACCTCCTGCCGTGAAGTTGGTTCATCTGGGACACCTGACAAGAAGAGGTCCAGTTTTGTTTTAAAAACAACTGCATCCACCCCATGCAGGTCTCTTAGGTTCTTCGGGAGGATATTGAAGAGCTGTGGGCCTCGGAAGCCCAGGCTATCACAGTATCTCGTCCTACATCTTGATGGCAAATTTGGAGTCCTTGGCACTCTGCAGTGGCGCCCAGTTCTGGTATTTGTGTAATTCTCGATGCCAAAGTTTGGGACAAGTCCTTCTAGGATCTTCCAGATGTATATTATGGCATATCTTTCTCGCCTACGCTCTAAGGAATAGAGTCTTAATCTCTTGAGTCATTCCCAGTAGCTTATATGCTGCACAGAGGCTATATTCTTCGTGTAGCTTTGTTGGATAGCCTCAAGGTCTGTGATTAACTTGACACTGGATGGTGACCATAGCTGAGAGCAATAGTCAAAGTGGCTTAGGACAAGTGTCCTCCAGAGGACCATCATGGTTTCCTGGTCTCTTGTTCTAAAGGTTCTAAGAATCCATCCGGTCCGCCGCCTACATTTCATTGCCAATTTAGCAACATGCACATGAAAGGCTGCATCATCACTCATGTAAATACCCAGGTCTCGCACTGATTGTGCCTCTGGGATTGCAATCCCTCCTGGTCCAGTGTATTCATTGGGTATTGCATTTAGTTTTGCATGCTGATAGCATAAAGCTTGAAACTTTTCAGCATTGAACTGCATGCTAATCTTTTCAGCCCACTTGTGTATTTTGTCCAGCTCACATTGCAGGTGCTTAGTGTCTTCAGGGTTCTGTATTGCCTGTGAAACATTTGTATCATCTGCATAACTTATATATATATATATATAATACATACATATATATGGTATATATAATGTATATTATACATATATGTAACATGTATAAAATATATATAATATATGTATGTATATATACACAGATATAATATATAGTTATTCCAAATACGAACTGAGAGAAAACGCAACAACGCGAGGACGTGGAACAAGTATAGTGTTATTGGACGCTGAGGAAATGAAAGAAAGAAGGGGAATTTAACGTTTCGAGCGCAGCTCTTCGTCAGAAACATAGAAAAAGGAAAGATCCAAGGAAGGGAAGACGGAGATGGAAAATCGCCAACGATTCACACGTAGTCACATATTAAATAATATATATAATATATATATGTATATAAATAATATATATAATATATATACGTAATATATATAATATAATGTATAAAATATATATAATATATTTATAATATATATAATATTATATATATATATACACTAAATATATATGACTATAATGAATATATATATATATATATATATAATATATATATAATATATATATATATATACATGCCTGTATATCTTTGTACATTCAATATGTCTGTAAATAGTCTAGTCGGAAGAATATATGTGGTTCTAATCACACGAATATTTACTACCTGCAACTCGATCAAAATCTATATAATTCTATATAAGATGCGCATGCTCTGCGGTGACCTTAAGGATTTTGTCTCCAATGTGTTTTATTGTAAAACTTGAAATACGTCTATATTGATTCCGAATGCACAGACATATATAAATATGTAAGCGCATACATACCTATGTTCCTGTATATGCGTAAGAACATAGGCGTATTCATGTACCTTAAGACAGTAAGATAGATGAGACATTTAAAAAGCAATCTCTCGTCCTTACAATTTCCGCGTACATTTTCGTGTGTAAATATATATGTGTGTATATATATATCTATATATCTATATATATATATATATATATATATATATTATGTATATGTGTGGGTGTTGTGTGTGTGTGTATACATATATATATATATATATATATATATATATATAATATATATATATATATATATATATTATATTATATATATATATACATATATATATATGCATGTATCTATATATGTATGTACATACATTCATATATATAGAAGTATATATATATGTGTGTGCACGTATAGTTGGACGGATGGATAAATGCATACACGCATGCATGCAATCATATACGCATGCGTATATAAATGCATATATATTTTTTTTTATACATACATATACGCACATACATTCACACAAAGTGATACACATACATATAATTCATGCTTGCGTATATGTATATGTGAATCTATGGTTGTACATGTGTGTGTATATATATATAAATTTATATATACATATATACATATATATATACATGCGTACACATTTATATATTCCAGTTTTTAGATTGGCACGATATTGGTCAGTTGATGATGACGACTTGTCTGTGTAATCTGATAGATCGTTTCAACAGAGAATAGAAATTTAAGAAAACAAACAAGAAAATCACAGAAACCAATACACAAACAGAAAACAAAAAATAAATGAAAAATAACAATAAAAAAATACGGAAACTATTTCCATATAAGCGAGAAGTAAACATTCATCAAGTCCCATCTTCCCACTTATTTTTCTATTTATTTGTATATTTTTATTCCAATTATATATATATATGTATATATATATATATATACATATATGTATATATGTGTGTGTCTGTGAGTGTATGTATGTATGTATTTATGTATCTGTATACATGTATGTGTGCCCGGATATATATATGTGGTTGTGTTTGTGAGTGTGTGTATCTGTGTGTGTATGTGTGTGTTTATTGGGTTTTTCTGTATTAACTTCTCTGTCCAAATTGTTAAGCTGTTGCGCCATGTTGGCAACTAGCGTTGGTTAAAACAAGTCCATGCTTAACAGATATTTCTTTTTCTATCATTTTTCTCTCGATTCCCTCTCTATACTCAGCCTCTTATTTCCCTCGTCACTAAAACTAAAACAAAAAAAAAACACACTGTGAAATAAAGACATTTAAATTAAGCATCTACACATATAGTTGTGTATCTGTTTGTATGTGTTTCTGTGTGTAATTGTGTTTGTGGGCATGCATGTGTGTGGCGTGCATGGGTGATGTGGACAAATTTCTCTATGTTAAATCCATTTTCCTAATGTACATTTTTATTGTTACTTTTTCTTTTTTTTGCTAATGTGTTTTTCTTTCCTTTTCAAATTAGTTTTGCTGATTGGATAAAATACTTTTGGCTGTCGTCTGCTATGAGTTTGTCGTGTATTCTATCATTCATAGAGACAAACTCACACTTACATACACATATTTTCACACACATTTTTACACACACACACACATATATGGTCGTACAGATATACACTTATGCACATCCACCCATACGTAGATATACAACCGCATAAGCATTAATAACAAAAACATATAACAACAAACAAACAGACATACATTCAAATAGCCAAATAGAAAAAAAAACGATCTGTTACTTTATTCTTCCCATTTAACTGCAATTGTTTCCCTTACGTCCATTAGTTTGGACAAATAAGCCATCTTTGATGTTTAAACATCAAATTCCTGTATATTTTATTGATATACTAACATTATAATTACCGCCTTCTGTACTTTCCCACTATCTTGTTTTGTTTTCGTTTTTCGTTTCTAATTTTCTTTTTCAATTTACATTTTATGTCATGGCTGCTATCATGACTGTTGTTGTTTTTCGTTATATATTTGCTTGTTGGTTCTTGTTGTCTAAGTTATTACTGTAGTTTTTGTTTTGTCTATGTATCTCTTCTTGTTACTGTTTTAGATTAATTTTGGTTTTATATTAGCCTTGCATTTTCTCCCAGTTTCCTGATCTGATGCGATTTTTGGCATTTCCATTGGAAGGAGTTATTCATGCTGTATATTTTACAGAGAAATTTTCGCTTTGATTTCTTTTTTTTTTTTGTGTGTGTGTGTTTTGTTCAATTGTTCTTCGTTATATTATAACTAACTCCCCTCCTTCGTTTTGTTTTAGTCATTGTTCTATTGTTCTTTCTCGGTTTTGTTACTTTGTTTCATGCTTATTTGTGCAATGGTTGTTACAATGCGTTGTTATTGTGCTGTATTGATAATGCTGTTGCTATTACCTCCAAATTTTTGTATTACCGCATGTACATGTATGACTATTACACATAGATACACAAATAATAATGATGACAATAATAATAACAATAATAATAATAAGAATAATAATAATGATGATGTTGATGATGATGAGGAGGAGGATGATGACGATTATAATAGTAATAATAATGATAATAACGATAATAATGTTATACTAATAGCAATTTCCTTCAAGTAACATATACATACACACACACATACACACACAGACGAACATATACATACATAATTATATACACACACACACACACACACACACATATATATATATTCGTCGTCAAATAAACGAATTACTATTATAATTTTATAATTATTATTAATATAAATTATAGTAGTAGTAGTAGTAGTAGTAGTAGTAGTAGTAGTAGCAGCAGCAGCAGTAGCAGCAGCAGCGTCAGGGTTATTAGCAGCTGCAGGTACAGCAACGTGTGGCGGTGGCGGCGGCGGCGGTAGTGGCAGCCAGACATAGAGTCACCAATCACTTTATAACACTCACTTTATAATACCGCCATCACCATCATCATCATCATCATCAACATCACTGCCATCATCATCATGATGGTCATCATCATCATCATTACCATCGCCAGTAGCATCGACAAAAGTCTTTAACACTACCTCCAACACCAATAACTGTAAAAACGAGAGGACAGTTCGCAACTACATCATTAGCTTCAACACCACTAACACCTTCATAACCACCACCTGTACAATCACCACCATCACCACCATCACCACCGCCCACATCTCCAACGTTGTCATTGTCATCGTCGTTAGCGCCGTTTTCTTTGAGGACATTATCGCCATTCCGCAATACAATGATGACATATCACAATAAATTCACGTGTAAATGAATTTACCGTTTCCATTATTTGTATGGTTTGTCGTTGATTGATCCGTGATAGCGATTATGGTGATTAGGTAATTGATGATATCGGCGAGAACGACTACGACGGCGACGGCGACGGCGACGACAACGACGACGGCGTTGATGATGATGACGATGGTGATGGTGATGATGACGATGGTGATGACGATGATGATGATGATAGCGACGACGACGATGATGACGACGACGATGATGATGATGATGATGATAATGATGGTGATGATGATGATGGTGGTGGTGGTGGTGGTGGTGGTGGTGGTGGTGATGATGATGATGATAGTGATGATGATGATGTGATGATGATGATGATGATGATGACGACGATGATGATGATGACGACGATGATGATGATGATGATGATGATGATGATGATGATGGTGATAATGATGATGATGATGTTGATGAAGATGATGATGATGATGATGATGATGATGGTGGTGGTGGCGGTGGTGATGGTCGATAACAATGATAATGGGAACGGGGAGGATAACGAGGACTATTATGATGATTTTGGTAACGATGATGATGATGATGATGATGTCGGAGATAACTTTTCGCTCTGTGCTTTCCACTCCCTGCTTCTCTTTCTCTCTCTCTCTCTCTCTCTCTCTCTCTCTCTCTCTCTTTCTCTCTCCGTCTCTCCCACATGTTTCCCCCTTCTTTGTACCTATTTATCAAAATCCTTCCACCCCTATCCCCAAAACTACAATCAGGTTGTTGTCATGCTGATTCTCCCCGAGAATTATATTAATATAGTACATGTGACTGTGGAATACTCGGCCACTCCCCACACTAATTCAATAAACAACAGTATTCTCATACATCGAAATCAATGCGAGAGCCCATATTATTTTTTTAAAACATATGGAATATGATTTATTAGATAATTGGCTGTTATTTCTAGCAGGCTAAGTGACTCTGTGGAGGCTTTCACGTTGTTCATAACAGGAGTATGTTGGCAATTTCTGAGGATTTCATTGAATTTAGTTGTTTGATTTCCATAGTAGTTCGACTCACTAGATGTAGAAACCAAATATCCCTCAGATCACACCACACCATATTAAAAACTTAAGTTCACAATCGATAAAATAGTGTATGGAGAAGGTGGAATGGTTCCGATTGGAAGGCATTTCAACTTAGATAAGATCGTTTGGCACCTATCTTGGTTTTATCAAAAGTAAAACAAAGGAGAAAGTGAGTCTGAATATAGCATTGTTTTACGTAGTTCGGATGTATTATTTAGAGTCCTGTAAAGGCGAAGAAGAGCTGGCAGATTCATTGAGACGATGGATAAAATGGGTTGCAGCATTTCTTCTAGTTTTATGTCCTGAGTTCAAATTCCATCTAGGACATATTTGCCTTTCATCCTTTCAGATTCGACCAAATAAGAGCTAGTTGAGCGCTGGGGTCGAGACCATAGACAAACTCAACCCACTTGAAATTTCAAGCCTTGTGCCAATAGCAGAAAGAATTATTTAGAGTGCTGAAAGAAAGCGAAATGGCAGAATCATCAGCGCATCGGACATATTGCGTAATGTCATTTACTCCGGTTCTTTACGTACTGAGTTCAAATTCCACGAAGGTCAACTTCACCTTTTATCCTTGCGAGGTCGAAAAGATAAAATATCAGACAAGTACAGGAGCCGACGTAATCGATTGACCCCCGAAACACAGAACAACGGTACTCTTTCGCCAAAATTTGAAAGCATACACTCTACACGTTTGCAAATCTAATTTGAAACCAGTCAATTGTATTCCTAGATTTTAGAATATAATTAAATGCTAATTAATTCTAATATATTCACTGTGCATTTTCATCATTTCTTCTGTACCTCCGTTAGCTTGGATTAATAATAATTTATACATACATATATGTGTATGCATATATATATATATAGGAATAAGAGTTTATATATAAACAACGTGAAATACACAAAAGGACGAACACGGAAAACAGACAAGTCATTCGAAGCCTTCAATCTTCAGTCAGAAACCGAATCATCATGGCAAATTTCGGCTGATTAATTCTGATATTTGCTCCAACTCGGCCAGCCCCAAGGAAAAAACTAAGCTGTGAGCATTAGATTTCTTGGTAGAAGGAAAGAATGTAAACTCAACAGAGACGAATATAAATACAAGAAACAGAACAAAATTGAAAATAATAATGGTTAAAAACAGGATAACAGCGGGTGTCTTATGACTTTAGACAAAATGAGTCAAAAACAAATATATATATATATATATATAGACAGATAGATAGATAGATAGATAGGTAGGTAGGTAGGTAGGTAGGTAGGTAGGTAGGTAGGTAGGTAGGTTGGTTGGTAGGTAGGTAGATACATATACATACATATATACTTACATACATACATATAGTGTTCCCTTTCAATTCGGACAGTTCGAAATGGTTATAGCTGGAGAGTCTTTGGTCATACGCCTGCTAGACCGCGGCCGACAAGGAGCTAAATAACCGAAATTACAAAAGCATTGCAACTTTAAACCCGAGAGCTTATTCGCATTCACCTACGATTCTTTAAGAGAAATTGTGATCATTCACAAAGCAGTATCAATCCAGTATATATAACAACCAAATATTCCTCAAATTATATCTTGTGACATTAAAAACAAAGGTCACAATCAGACAGCCTGTGTAAAAGACGAAATGATTACGACTGGTAGGTTTTTTTTTTTCAAAAGTAGGTTACGTCGTTTAGCGCCGACATGGGTAATATCGATTTCAAATTTTGGTACAAGACCAGTAATTTCGGGAGAAGTGTTAAGTCGATCACATCGATCCCATTGTTCAACAAGTACTTGTTTAATCGATCCGCAAAGGATGAAAGGCAAAGTCGACCACCGCGGAATTCAAACTCAAAATGTAAAGACAGAAAAGAATTTTGTCCGGCCTGCTAACGATTCTGCCAGCTTGCCGACCTAGTTAATATCGATTTAATTTTTTAGCAACAAGTCAGTAATTTGAGAGGAGGGGACAGTCGACTACATCGCTCAAATAGTACTTATTTTATCGACCCTAGATAGGATGAAAGGCAAAGTCGACCACGGCGAAATTTGAACTCAGAATTTAAAGACGGGAGAAATACCGAAGTATTTTGCCCGGCGTGCTAACGATTCTTTCTTCTACTCTAAGCGTAAGGCCCGAAACTTGGTGGGAGGGGGCCAGTCGATTAGATCGATCCCAATACGCAACTGGTAAGGCAAAGTCGACCTTGGCGGAATTTGAACTCAGAACGTAGCGTCAGATAGAATACCTATTTCTTTACTACCCACAAGGGGCTAAACACAGAGGACAAACAAGGACAGACAAATGGATAAATTCGATTATATCAACCCGAGTGCGTAACTGGTACTTATTTAATCTACCCCGAAAGGATGAAAGGCAAAGTCGACCTCGGCGGAATTTGGACTCAGAACGTAGCAGTAGACGAAATACCGCTAAGCATTTCCACCGGGATGCTAATGATTCTGCCAGCTCACTGCCCAAACAGACGGAGGTAATATCAATAACAAAATCAAAGCAAAGACAACTTGTCATACACGAAAGGTTCTTAAACCCCTTCCCGGCTTCCACTTTTAATACTGATATAACAGACGTTGGCAATGTACACTGCATGAGGTCGCTCGCTAAACATAACGAGCACATTTTCTTCCGGTAGTCTTAGAATAGGACAGGATAATTAAGGTGGTTCTTGATTTTTTTATGTCACATAAGAAGGCAAGGCATTTCAACATAGGTTAGATCATCTAGCGCCGATCAAGGCATTATCAGTTAAAAAGCGAAAGAAAAAAAAATCAGGGAAAAACAGCTCGTCACAAACGTAGAGTTTTTTTATCCACATCCCTTACAGCACTGTGAGAATGGATTTTCTGCTATATATGAAAATTACGGGCAAGTCATAACAGGAATGCCTTCGATGATAGACCTGTATCATCAGGGCTGATTTGGAGGGTTTAACAACCACAATGATGACAACAAGAAACAGACAAAAACTAGAAAAATAACAGAATCAAGTTCGTCTTGAAAGAAGTAAACGTCAGCTCCATTTTTACTAGTGAAATGCTTTGCTTCTGTCCGAGACTACAATAGCAATATCAACGCAGTGAATGAATAAATGAATAAATAAATTAACATCAACTCTTCCAAGACTATGTCTGTCCCTGTATGAATGTGTGTGTGCGTGTGCGTGAGTGTGCACGCGCGGTCTATCTGTGTGTGTTTGCTTGTGTGTGTGTGTGCCTTGGGTGTAAAAGCGTTAGGTAGATGTATTCCGTATTCCATGAGAGTTAAACGTTTCCAGCTATGCATTTATACATACATACCTGCATACTTACATACATACATACATACATATATATATATATATATATATATATATGTGTGTGTGTGTGTGTGTGTGTGTGTGTGTGGTGTGTGTGTATGTGTGTATATATATGTATATATATATATATATATATATATATATATTATATATATATAGTATATATATGTATATATATATATATATATATGTATATATATATATATTATGTATATATACATATATATATATATGCATGTATATATATATATATATATATATATATATATGTGTATTATATATATATATATATATATATATATATATATATATATATATATATATATAACAGTATGTATGTATGTATATATATGTATATTGTATATATGTATGAATAAGTATATGTATAGCATTATATATTATATATATATATACATATATACTACATACATATAATATATATTATATATATATATGTATGTATGTATGTATTTATATATATACATACATGTTGTAATAGTAGTGGTGGGTGGTTGGTTGGTTCATTGGGTGGCTGGCTGGTTGGTCGGTTGGAGGTTAATACTGCAGTTGAGATTTTTAGTTTCTTTTATCCGTTTGAGCTATCAAAGGTTTCATACGAAACGCTCTAATTCCTAGTCAATGTCCCGGCAACTGTTAAATTAAAGCTAGATTAATATATGGCTGCTTTCTTAAATTATTCCATTCCTGTTTTCATTCTTCTTGCCTCTACCAGGTTACATCCACTTGTAATATCTTCTTCGCTTTGGTTATTTTTTTTTATTCTTTCATCATGATCATCGTCATCTTCATCGCCGTCATCGCCGTCATCAACGTCGTCGTCGTCGTCGTCATCATCATCATCATCGTCATCATCATCATCATCATCATCATCATCATCATCATCATCATCATCATCATCATCATCATCATCCTTGCCATCATTTTCCTCTTCTCCTTCTTCTACTTCTGCTCCTCTTCCTCCTCTTTTCTTCCATTTTTGTTTTTTTGATTTTGTTTTTGATCTTCCACTTCCGTTTCTAATTCTGTTTCACCTCCTTCTCCTTCTCCTCCTTCTTCTCCTTCTCCTTATTCTCCTACTCTCTGTAACCCCTCCCACCCCGCCAACATAATTCATCTCCCACTTCTGACAATTTCTTCATCTCCATATTCAAAATCAACTTCCTCTCATCGTCACCAATTGTCATCATCATCATCATCATTGCTATCATCACAAACATCGCCTCCACCAACAGCCTCTGCAGAAACAGCACCGCCATTAGCAACCACCACCAACAGCATCATCATCATCATCATCATCATCATCATCATCATCATCACCAGTCATCATCATCATCATACCCTTTACTCTTTTTTTTCTTCATCTTTTTCCTCACCTCTTTTTCATTCTTTTTCACCGCGCTAAATCATTTTTGTTTTGCTTTTATTGTGTTTGCACGCATACGTACATAGAAACACACATACAAGCATACCTACACGCTCTCATACATATACATATGTATATCTATCTAAGTGTGCACATGCGTATGTGTGCATATACACACACACCATATATATATATATATATATATATATATATATATATATATATATATATATATATATATATATATATATATATATATATAGATATATATATACATATATATATACATATATATACATATATATATATTTCTCTTTTGGTATTCTGTAATTTCCTATTTTATATATTGTGTTGTGCAGCGAATATATTATTACATAGAAGCCACGGTTGACAAAACCTGCAAGCATGTGAACATATCCATTATAATCACGCATATATTATATTATATTATATTACAATATATATATATACATATATACATAGACATAAATATACATATATATACATATATATACATGTAAATATATATATATATATAATACATATATATACATACAATATATTTACGTAGAGACAAAGAACGGATAGACATCAATAGATTCCAATACATGTAGTGATGCGCACAAAGCTTATTATGTATGCATGAATGCATTATATATTCATAAAGATGTCCACGTTGGCTTTTTAAGTTTGCTTGCATCTAAATGCAGAAGATCTATAAGATATCCGTAATTTTATTTGCTAATTTTGCTTAAGCTTAGCCAATTACACAATTTTTTTTTGTTTTTGATTCACTTTGTTATTTTAGCATTTTCTACAGGTATATCCTATGGTATTCTCACTATTTAATTGCTCTGAGTGTGAGGCAAGGCGAAGGCAAGTCGTGTATAATGCAGACAAAATGTTCAAAGCATACCGATCCATAGCCGAAGTTTTCATTTCGATTCCCGTTTCAATATCTTTCGCTGCATTTACCAAGCTAACGACCCTGGAGTAGGAATTATACTAACAGCATTTAGCAATTTTTTTTCTTTTGTATTTCTATTCCACTCATATCAAGCATTCATGACAGATACTTTTGATCACAAGAGACAAGCGTTTAACTGTATGCGCTGAAATTGGTTGGTTAAATCAAATATTGTAAATTACATTTCAATGTGTCGAATCCAACGAAAGACTTTCAGTTTCGTTTTCTATCTGAGACAAATACGAATTTATTTTCTGATTTCAATTCCCAACGTAGGCAATTTTACATTTTATCCTTTCGAGCTCGTTGAAATAAAGGACTACTCAAATACATTTAATTTCCCTTCAATTCTCCTAGATATGAATGGAATAATAATAATAATAATCTTTCTTACTATAGGTACAAGGCCTGAACTTTTGGGGAAAGGATAAGTCGATTATATCGACCGCAGTATTTAACTGATACTTAATTTATCGACCCCGAAGGGATGAAACGAAAAGTCGACATCGGCGGAATTATAATTCAGAACGTAACGGCAGACGAAATACAGCTAAGCATTTCGCTTGGCAACCTAATGATTCTGCCAGCTCGCCTCCTTGGAATAATAATAATGATCCTTTCTATTATAGGCACATGGCCTGAAATTTGTGGGGAGGGGGACAGTCGATTATATCGACTCCGGTACTCAATTGCTACTTAATTTATCGACCCCGAAAGTATGAAAAGAAAAGACGACCTCGGCGGGATTTGAACTCAGAACGTAATGGTAGATGAAATACCGCTATGTATTTCGCCTGGTGTGCTAACTATTCTGCCAGCTCGCCGCCTTGGACTAATAGTTATACAAAACATTTTCAAATGTCGCTGGAGAAGCTACGTAGTTACTAACTACATTTCCGGTTCCAATACACCTTTCAACTTCTTTATCATCAAACTATATTTCTAACAACGTAATTGCATGTAAGACACAAACAATGGTGTAGATGTAAAATTTCCTAACAATGCAAAAACAAAAAAAACATTTATATGTAAATCGAAAATGATGGAAGTTCGAATTGTAGCTCTAACTTACTTTTCTTCAGTTATAATACATTTAGTTGGGAAAATAATGTGCAGCTTATTTTCTCTTGCTTCTTCCACTGAAGAAAGAGAGTAGATGTTTTTATTATACTAGCCTTCCAATAACCGTGAGTATATATGCACGTGTGTATGTATGTGTATTTATGCTGCTTCGAGGAAGCACTGAGGAAGACTAAAGAGCCAGAACACGGTCTGACAGTCCTCTTGGGAGAGATACTCTCAGAAATGGAGTTTTTACACCTTTTCCCATAAGCAGGAATTGTTTTTCCACATTAACTGCATGAATTTGCCTTCAGAGGCTGAAATGTGTCACAAATATGCTTTGAGTCTCCTAAAGTTTGTTTATTCTTCATGACTGTTTAGTGTTAATACCATGTGCTTATTCTGACCAGGCAGTCCGCGAGCGTAACTCAGTTACTAATTATGAATCTGCTCGAGTTATCTTTCTTCGGTATCTTCTAAATAACCAGGAACGCATCTGGGACTATGCTGAGGGTAGCCAACTACAACACATATCGTATTTTAAATGTTTAATCATAAGCTAGAATATTTTCACCACGATCGCTGGCACTCCGTCGGTTACGACAATGGCGGATGATCCGGTCAACGGAACGGCCTATTCCTGAAATTAACGCGCAAGTGACTGAACACTCCACAGATACGCGTTCCCTTAATGTAGTTCTCAGAGTGATTCAGCGTAACACAGAATATGACAAAGATGACACTTTGTCAGCTGGATGGACTGGAGAAAAATGAATTAAAGTGTCATGCTGAAGGACACAACGCACCGACAGGGACCGATCTCACGACCTTACGATAGTGAGCCAAATACCCATGACCACGATGTCACTTGCCATCACGGCAACTGCAGTGAATCTACCTTTAGAAGATGAAACCGCCTGAAAAAGAAATTCATATTTCAGTCATTCTTTGGAAACCGAAACTCATTCGAACGAAGTTATTTTTTGCAGAGAGGTATCCGGATTGTTTATCCGTGTGGTTTATCCGGAATTTGTGGGGAATTTTCGTCCAGGATCCGTTCGAATATTATAAAATCTTTCTCTTCTCTTTGGTGCCTTGACATGATGTTAAAGCGAACAGAGCCAGTCTACATGAAGAAGATCTATCTTAGCGTTGCCATGTGATACGAGCATGGTTTTAGTGGAGGATGGTTAGCACGAAAACCGTGACTTGGGAGCATTTTGGGGTTGATGCCAGCATGATTTTGACAGTGCTATTGGAATATTTTCCACAAGATACGAATGATATAGCGCTCGTAGTGGCATAGGAGGGAAAAAAATTTTTGAACTTCTTGAGACGATACCAATATTCAATATCCATAATATCGTATATTTTTCTTGTGATCGATCCTTCGGTCGCTCGTGATGACGAGCGAAAGTGGAGAAAAGGAGGAGCACGCCTTCTGGGATATGTAAATTTGGTGTTCAGGTGGACACTGTGTAACTTGTATATATATGCATATATATATATATATATATATATAGGGAGAATTCACGAAAAAACACAAGACGAAGACAGGCAGTGTAGAAAACAAACAGACGTATTAGTATAACGCTCGGGAATCGAAAAAGACTTTTACGTTTTGAGCCTATGCTCTTCTACAGAAAGGAACACAGAAACAAACAAGGAGGGAAAAATGTGTGTAGTGGCTACCGATCTATCATGGCGATCTATCTATCTATATGTATATGCATATATATATATATATATATATAAATATACTAGCAGCTAAGCCCGGTTTCATCCGGTCGGTTTGGATGATGTGGCTGTAAAACCTGTTCTGTGTAAGCATTCGACTAGTTTGGGCACGCTTACATTAAAAAAAAAACAATTTTAGAATGACATTTTCTGTCAAAACGCTAAAAATAACTGACCAACAAAAGAAAAAAAACATCCAGGATTCAACCAAATCAAAAAATAAAGCCAAATACTAAGCGAACAAAGATGAACCACCCTACTGCAACTGCGCGTGCACACGCACAAAAGTACACATTCACATACACCCTTTTACATACATACGCATATATTCACACGGAGTTGAAACGCTGTTTGATTTTTGTTTCTGCATGCAATTTTCATCATCCCACTACAAAGTATGATGTCACTCCTTACTTCCTTATTCATCCATCACCCATTCCTTTTTCATTCATAAACACAAGAGTATTATTATAGTAGATTATCTCGGTAACCATAGTATGTATGAAAAAAATACAAAGCCCAGCAACACCGCCGGGTCATTGTACACATCTGTGTAATGTTTCGCGCAGTTCGACCCAGCCGTTTGGCCGTAAATCCCAAGACAAGGATGAATCGCCATGTCAAATTTATATGTAAAGATATTATATATATATATATATATATATATATATAATATATATATATATACGGTGTGTGTGTGTGTGTGTGTGTGCGAGTGTGTGTATTTCTTGCGCGTGTGTGTGTGTAAGACATTCATTTTGGTCTCGAAGGAAAACTTCTCTATATGACGCGGGGTTTAGTATTACAAGTACTAACGCGCACGTACATACATGCATACATATATGTTTGTGCATGCGCATTTGCTAGAACGTGCTCCGTTGTCCAATCACGTGCCATGCTTTGAAATCCTATGGAGGTCAACTGCATTTATCGTGCATTGAAAATAAAGTGAAGTGGCCGTGTTGTAAGTACCTTGCTTACCAACCACATGGTTCTGGGTTCAGTCCCATTGCGTGGAACTTTGAGCAAGTGTCTTCTACTATAGTCTAGGCGTAGGAGTGGCTGTGTGGTAAGTACATTGCTTACCAACCACATGGTTCCGAGTTCAGTCCCACTGCGTGGCACTTTGGGTAAGTGTCTTCTACTATAGCCTCGGGCCGACCAAAGCCTCATAAGTGGATTTGGTAGACGGAAACTGAAAGTAGCCCGTCGTACATACGTATATATGTATGTATGTGTGAGTGTATATGTTTGTGTGTCTGTGTTTGTCTCCCTAACATCTCTTGACAACCGATGCTGGTGTGTTTACGTCCCGGTAACTTAGCGGTTCGACAAAAGAGACCGATAAAATAAGTACTAGGTTTACAAAGAATAAGTCCTGGGGTCGATTTGCTCGACTAAATGCGGTGTTCCAGCATGGACACAGTCAAATGAATGAAACAGATAAGAGTAAAAGAGATGTGTACGTAAGTGCGTGAGAGAGAGAGAGTTTGTGTGTGTATTATACAATACAGATATATATATTGACATATATTACATATATGTGGAAGTATTTATGTATGTATGATCTCTTTTCACCTAGAACGAGGACTCAGAGTCAGAATAGAATAAAGCGTCAATGCCTCGGACAAAGAAATTCTTCTAATAGTCTCGGGTAAATTTACTTGTTTGAATTCCAATCACATAAAAACACACACATATAGACTCACACACACATATATACATACACACATATATAAATACATATATACATACATGTTTATACATATATATATACAAACATATATAAATATATACATACTTATATATATATATACATATATATACAAACATATATGAATATATACATACATATATATGCATAAATATAAATACACAATATATATAAATATATACATACATTTACGTATATATATAATATATATATATATATATATATTATATATATATGTATGTATGTATATACTTATGTATGTATATCTATGAATATTTATGTATAAATTATCTGCACATCACTTGTAAAAATACGGATCAATGCACAAGAAAATTAACTAAATGTAAATATATTTATTTCAGTAAATAAGCATTGCCTTATTTTATGATGTAGTATGTAGTTCCTGTTATTTTGAAATACTATCTGATATATATAAATTTATATATTTGTGTGAGTGTCGGGGTAGGGAGTGACAGGTGTTTCTGTCTATGTGTATTGACCATGGAAGAAAATGTGTGTAGAAGAAAATACTAGAATGCCTCCACCAGTATTCTATCTGATATATATTCCTGCAACATGAAGCGTTAACGCAGAGCAGATTTGAGTAGTAGATTCATTATTTAAATAATATTAATAATAATAATTATTATTATTATCATTATTATTATTATTATTATCTTTACTACAGCAACCACTACTACTAATATAATTATTATTATTATTGTTATCACTATTATTGGACACGGAAAAATAGAAATGCAAAATTATTTGGTTTAATGCTCCATTATCTTTAATGTGCGTACAATTATCGCTAAACAGTTCTTTCATTTATTAGATAAATATCTTCCCCAGAAAACCATGGCTATAAAACTTTTAATAGGAGTATTGTTAAATTAAGCTTTAGTTGTACACATATTAAAAGGCTAAGACGACTACCTACATTGAATTCTTCTCGTTTGTTCAATTGTTTTAACCCCATACAATGCCCATTAAATAATTTGTCGTTCAAAGACGATCGTTTCTCGTGCAAAAGTATTTTTAGCTAATGATTCCCTTTTCAACGATTAAGTCCGCTTCACTGAAAATTATTTTAAGTTAAGATTTAATCAGCATAAATTTACTTTTATAAATCCTAAAAGATCTAACAAGAATTTTCACAATATATTTGTTTCCTAAATAATTTTTTTTTTTAAATATGAACCTATAAAATCGTTTCTAAGATATTTGAATGCGACAAATCATCACAGGTGAATGATAATTCTGATATTATATTTCTGAAAAAATGTATATCTTTTTCCATACAAATTATGGCTTAAATATTCCTTGTTCATTTGCCGCCATAAATCGAAATTTCTGTTATGGTTATTTCAAAATGCCTGAAAGATTGAACACGGGACAACCTTCTTCTGAAGCAGTTAATACTTGAAACAACTCAAGAAGTTTTGTATTCTCAGTTTGTCACTCACATTAAACCCGTTGCGCATATTTTCTTACTATTATTAATACAGAAACCTGAGAGGAAACTTGGAGTTACGGTCTGTATAGCTTTGGTTAAATAAAAATGTTATTACATTACCATAGAGACGCAATGGCCCGGTGGTTAGGGCAGCAGATCGCGGTTGTAGGATCGCTGTTTCGATTCCCAGACCAGGCGCTGTGAATGTTTATTGAGCGAAAACACCTAAAACCTCCACGAGGCTCCGACAGAGGGTGGTGGCGATCCCCGCTGTACTCTTTCGCCACAACTTTCTCTCATTCTTTCTTCTGTTAGCCAGCTCGCTTAGCCAGCGGGGTGGCGTCAGTTGAAGGCTAAAACAATGCGAAGTGCATTGTGTAGCAACATCTGATAGCTTGGTCGGTAACGGTATCATAACGGTATCATTACATTACCTTACTTCATTATATTGAGATCAACGGGAAAATAAGTGTTCATATACATATGTGCGCGTGCGTGTGCGCATGCGCGTGTGTGTATGTGTGTGTGCGTGAAGTAAAAGCAAACCTAGTGTAATAAATATTATTATTCGACTTCCAAATATTTAAAGATACCGGCGACGTAAGACTTTCTATACTCCGCAACGCCATTGCAGCCACCGGAAAATACACAAAGCGCGCACACACACACACACACACACACATATATATATATATATATATATATATATATATATATATATATATATATATATATATATTAATAATGGGGCTAATAAATGAATATTAATTTAATTCGCATCAATTTAAAACCAGTAGCCTAGCATATAGAAAAATCTGAAAATTCAGAAAAATTGTAATACATGCGTATAATAAGGGATGACCACTAAGTGGACATCCAATATGCTAGAAGAAGATCATCTACGATCTAACTAAATAGAAAATTGGAGTATATATACGCCATGAAATCGGGAAGACGGCCTTTATGAGTCGGTATGGCTTGCGAAGGTAACTTTACCATTTACTATATTAATTATCTTCAAGTACCAAAAGTCGTACTTCCTCTCCAAAGTCAATAGTAATTTGGTTATCACATTCGGCAGGGAACGGATAATAGATAAGAATCGCAGTCTGGACACTCTTGCCCTCCAAGTTAGAAGCACCGAGAGATTAGAACACAAGATGTGGGTATGCGTCAGACGAAGTCATTTTAAACAGACCCCTCACATCTATGCCATTTGGTGCTATAGACCTTTGTCCACTGTTCTATACCAAATTCTTTCAGACTGTAAGCCCTAAGTCTGACACTAGAGTGTCAGAATCCTCCTGATTTAGACAAGTTCTTTGATGATTTAGACATGTTCTTTGATACGAACTAACTTTTGTGATTTTTGTGATATTTTCTTGATCAAAGTGACAGATAACTCTTGGTTTGATATTTCCATGGGGGATTTATGTCGGAGCGAAGGTGGTTGTTCTCCTGAATAGTTTTTTCCGTGATACCTACACAAAGCCCACTACCATTATATTTCCGGATTGTACAGAGATGACGGTTTAGCAAACTTACATAATACAAAAGGCTGCTATACTAATAAAGGAAGGGCGTAATAGGAATAAGGGTTTAGCTTAAACACAACTGTGCGTATGTATCTCTCTCTCTCTCTCTGTATATATATATATATATATATATATATATATATATATACATAGGTGGTGCCCAGCATGCTGTGTCAAATGAAATGACTGAAGCAAGTAAGTGATAAAAGATGTATTCTTCCTTCTTTCCTGAGCGTCCAATAATACTATATTTGTTCCACGTCCTCGCGTTGTTGTGTTTTTTTGTGTTTTCTTGTTTGGATTAACTATGCATATATATATATATATATATATATATATATACATATATATATATATATCATATGCATTTATATATAGATATATATATATATATATATATACATACATACATACATACATACATACATACATACATACATACATACATGCATACATAAGAGTGAATAAGCAAGGGAAACACGAGTATGTATAAGTATATAGATAGATAGATAGATAGATAGATAGATAGATAGAGAAATAGATACATAGACAGTGGTAAGGGGTTTCACTGTGGACTTCAAATGCAATCAAATTTAAAATGTATTAAATACCCTGAGAGAGAGTCGAAATATATAATTTATTTGAATCTGAATCAGTTTCCATTGCAACTCTGAGTCTTAGGTTCGAGTTCGTCTTGGAATAGAAATTACTCTACTACCGAGAACGAAGATTTCCTTCTAATGATCCAGGCTGTCGCAGCTTTAAATATATGTTATGTATGCGTGCGTGTATGTAATATATGGACTTATATATAATCATGTATATGTAGGTATTGCTATTACTTTATATAGAGTGGCTAATAACTCGTTCTCACGAATTATCTACTCAAATGTCTTGCAAACAACTAACGTTTTGTCTTTCTCACTTTACATTCGGAATTACGTAGGCCAACTGATCGCCCGAGTTTTCTTTTCTGTTTTTTTTTGTTTTTGTTTTGTTCTTTATTCATTCGTTCTTTATTTCTTTTTTTTTTTTTCGGCTTATGTTGTTTCCATACCGCCACCATCACCATCATCACCACCACTACCACCACAACCAATATCACCACCACCACCACCATCACATCCAATATCACCCCCTCACTGTCACCAACACCATCTCCATCAGCACCACCAATACCATTACCTGCACCACAAATATCATTACCACAACCAACACCTGTACCATCGTCACCACATTATCATCACTACAACCATCACCACCACCACTACTACTGCTGCTGCTACTACTACTACTACTACTACTACTACTACTCTATATAGAATGCCTGACACCTAACACTTTCAGACGAACTGGGAGTACACTGAATGTCAGTTAGCTACTTATTGAAGTTAACAGGTTGGTAGGTAGATAGGTAGGTAGGTAGGTAGTTAGGTAGGTAGGTAGGTAGGTAGGTAGGTAGGTAGGTAGGTAGGTAGGTAGGTAGGTAGGAAGGTAAGAAGGTAGGTAGGAGGATAGATGGACAGGTATGCAAATATATAAGTAGTTAGAGGAGGTGGGTAATATGGTAGGTATATGAGTAGATACCTACGTCAAGTTATGTGGAGAGTTAAGTAGGTTTTTGATATATTACCCTACAGACTACTGTCTTTAACTATTCTAAATTATCCATTAGAGGAACAGAAAACGCGAGTAAGTTAAAAGAAAGCTATGTAAATAATGAGAAAAAAAAAACAACACTCTCAGAAGAAAAAAAATTCCATTATCTTCTCCGGTGACGAAAAATAGCTAAACGGAACTCAACGAATATGAACGAAAATTGAACGGAAATGATCGGAAAGTAAACGAAAAGCTTTTTAGCGTTTACTTGTTTTTTGGTGGGGAGGGGAAGAGACGTCCATCTGGCTGTAAAATACCTGGCTCTGACGAACCAAAGCGAGAACAACTATATAGCCACCGAGCATGCTAGAAATAGCAGTCAAATAACCTTTAAGAAATATCTTAATAAATGTCCAGGCAAGATAACTGTAGGCTTAGATACACCTCGCCTATATGCGATGGTTATGGACAGAACACCTTAGATTAGTGATTAGTAAACTACGGTTTGTGGGACCACCTGAAAGGCACGCATAACGAAAAATTATCTTGGATTTCGCTTTTAATAGGGCGGGCCGCCAGATGATAAATCATATCTCATGAGACTCGATTCTCGACTACATATGCCCACGTCTCTTTCTATAAGTATTTTCATGGCCATTGTTCAGCTGAGCTCTCTTCTCTGGTTTCTCCTTTAAGAACGTATCAGCGAACAACTAGACTTGCATTCAGTTCTCATCAGTATACTGTGCAAACTCCTATTCTCTTCCACAGTCTTGTTTTCCTCTTCAATATGACCTCCAGTCTTTTATGTCTAATATACATCGTCACCTATTGACTTCTGTCTAGCGTCCATTTTATTCAAGTAGCTCTTACGTTTTCAGTGGTCTAAGAAGGACCTTGTAACGAACGAACGCTTTTTTTTAAAAATACTATCATACTTATGCTCCGAGAAGTTTGACTTAGGCTTTAAGAAAAACAACACGAACAAGAAGAACAACAGCAATTACAAGAAAAATCAACTACAGCTACTACATCTACTTCGACTAATAGTAATCGAAAGCATGATGGAAATAATTATTCAAACTTTTATATAAAGTCCGCCAAAACAAGATATATATTCACACTTCAGGAAAGATAAATTTGTATAAATATTTTAATTCAGTGTTATTGCAATTTATTGAATGTAATTACAATTTGGCAAAACATCGGAAGAGGTATTTATATTTATAGGGTTACTTATAGAAGTTAGATATTTATATAGGTACAGGAGTAGCTGAGTGGTAAGTAGCTTGATTACCAACCACATGGTTCTGGGTTCAGTGTTTTCTACTATAGCCCTATACCCTCCGGCCGACCGATGACTTGTTACCGGATTTGGTAGACAGAAACTAAAAGAAGCCCGTCGTATATATATATATATATATATATATATATATATATATATATATATATATATATACGACGGGCTTCTTTACCTCGCATGTGTACGTATATTTACATATACCCACATACATGCATATACGCATACCCTCACTCGTGCGCATACCCGCACGCATGGGTGTGTGCACATACATACGAATATAATCAGATGGTTGTATATGTGAGAAACTAGATAGGGATTAGGAGTTAGAGTGTAAGTTTATAAGGTTATTGGGATTACATAAGGAGTATTGTGGAAATGAACTGTATGGTCATTCTGCCATTTTGGATTTCTGGTAGAATTTAAATGTGTCACAAAAACAGTGGTTGCATGTGCTTAGTGCCTCGTTATGTTTATTAAGCAGTGTTGTGCTTTAATATTTGGAGTGCCTCTTTCAGTCAAGGTTTGCAGGTTCGAGCGCTCACATACCGCTAAGCATTTCGCCCGGCGTGCTAACGTTTCTTAGATAGATAGATAGATAGATAGATAGATAGATAGATAGATAGATAGATAGATAGATAGATAGATAGATAGATAGATAGATAGATAGATAGATAGATATAGACAGGCAGAAGACGGACGGACGGACGGACGGACGGATAGGCAAACATTTAGATAGACAGACAGGCACATAAATAGACTGACTGACAGACAGACAGATAGATAAACAGATGTATGTATGCATATATGCATGTATGTATGCATGTATATTCCATATCTTTATACTTTACATACGCGTAGTATACACCTAGTTTTGTATTTATATCATACATCTCGTCTGCGTCCTATCTTCTGCTTTGCTCTATATTGTATCGAGGCTTCTGTTCTCTCTATTATTGAAGTTGTAGGCAAGGTGGTTGATGGGGGTCGCGATTACTACAACAATACTGACCCTAATGCTATCACCAGCTACTACCACGACAATTACTCCTACTACCAGCACTAATAACATCAATTAGGACAACGCCATAGATGACTGTCGTTCTTGCCACGGCATTCACCCCCATAGTCAACCAGCTTCACTACCACTGCTGTCAGCCTACAGCCAATCATCACCATCTCAGCACCATTGACCTTAATGTGAACTCTAAGACACTAACTACGCCAGTATTTAGGGAGCTTTTGCTACTAACACAAGCTTCGGACAAACAGGATCCATGTAAATACAAATTTCTTTGGTGATGTTCCACTGAAGACAGGTCATTGCGCCCGAAATATAAAAGTTTTTAGACTTTCTTTATTGTTAGAAGCTCACTTTTTTTTTCTCTCATTTCATTCATTACTCTACTTATATACTCTTTTACACTTTTATTTGTCATTTTGACTGTGGCCATGCTGGAGCACCACTTTTGTAGTCAAAGAATCTGACTCCTGGAATTATTCTTTGTAAGTCTAGTATTTATTCTATCAGCTTCTTTTTTGCCGAACCGCTAGGTTAAGGGGACGTAAACACACCAACATCGGTTGTCAAGTGATTGTGAAGGCA
>NW_021832151.1:0-31955 GCF_006345805.1 Octopus sinensis
AATATATATATATATAATATATATATAATATATATATATAATATATATATAATATATATATATATAATATATAATATATATATAATATATATATAATATATATATATCAATATATATATATATATAATATATATATATATATATATATATATACGGGGGGGGGACACAGTGAGGAACGCATGCACCAGATATTCTGGAGCCGCCTTGAGGCTATGGTGGAAGCTAAGGGCAGCTATTTTAAGTAAATTATTATCTCCAAGACGGTGCCTCAGCATGGTCGCAACGACTGAAACAAAAGATAAAAAAACAAATGAAGACACAAAGCCTGAAATTTGAGGGAAGGGTGTTTGGTCGATTATGTTGACTGCAGTACTTGACTAGTTCTTTATCCTATCAAAAAACATGGAACAAGGAAAAGTAATGTTGAACTCAGCAGGTTTCGAACTCAGAAACCGGAAGAAATACTGACTCTTAAACGACCCTGCTGATTCACTGCATTTAATAATGTCTTATATAGATACAAAGTCTCGAATTTAGTGGTGGGAGAGGTTGTATAGTCGATTATATTGATCTACAGTACTTGATTGCTATTTTATTTATTGATTCAGGAATAATCTTGTTATAAGTACAAGGTTTTTGTACGCTACAAAAATGCTTAGCGGTATTTCGTCTGCCGCTACGTTCTGAGTTCAAATTCCGCCGAGGTCGACTTTGCCTTTCATCCTTTCGGAGTCGATTAAATAAGTACCAGTTACACACTGGGGTCGATATAATCGACTTAATCCGTTTGTCTGTCCTTGTTTATCTTCTCCGTGTTTATCCCCCTGTGGGTAGTAAAGAAATAGGTATTTCGTCCGTCTTTACGTTCTGAGTTCAAATGCCGTCGAGGGTCGACTTTGAGGCCCTGTTCAAAGATTTCGGGTGAATGTCCATGAAGTTGATAGAATAGGTACCAGTCGAGTACTGGGGATGGGGGTAAGTGTAATCGACTTATACCCTCCCCAAAATTGCTGCCCTTGCGCCAGAATTTGAAAGTAGTGGAAGCATATGGTCTGAAATTGTCTGGCAATGCATAATCGATTAAATCAACTGGTATTGATCTTATAGACACCAAAGGATGAAAAAAGAAGTCGAACTCGGCGGAATTTGAACCTCAGAACGTAAATTTGCCGAAAATACCGCTAAGCATTTTTGTCTGACGAGTTAACAATTCTGCCAGTACGCCGCCTTTAAATGAAACGATATGATCTAGGAAGTAAATTTGACTTCGGTGAACCCAGGACATAAAAAAAAACAGGAATAAATACTGCATACCATTTTTGCCAACGTCCTCATTATTCTGCCAGGCCGCGCCGCCTCATCTTTTGTTGTGCTGTGAAAGTGATAAAATATTTAAAAAATGCGAGAACTACAAACATTCTAAGTATAAAACCTTAATGATTATATTTTCATTTATTCGATAAACAAGTAATTAATAACTGTCTGCAGTTTAAAATATTCATATTCATAGACCAGAATATAAAAAGTTGTTTTTTTTTATCTTCATATTTTTTACTTGTTTCAGTCATTGGATTGCGGCCATGTTGGGGCACCGCTTTGAAGGGTTTTAGTTGAACAAATCGACATCAGTACTAATTTTAAAGTCTGTGTTTATTCTATCAGAAGCTTTTGGCCGAGCGGCTAATGTTACGGGGCTGTAAACTAAACAACATCCGTTGTGAAGCGGCGGTGGTGGCAGACAAGCATAAAGGCACCCACCTCCATATACATGTGTGTGTGTGAGAGAGAGAGAGAGTGAGAGAGAGAGAGAGAGAGAGAGAGAAAGAGAGAGTGTGTGTGTGTGTACCATGGGCCTTTTTTCAGTTCCCGTCTACTGTCTACCAATTTCACTCATAAGGCTTTGGTCGGCCCGGAATTATAGTAGAGACATTTGCCCAAAATACCACGCAGTAGGACTGAACCAAAGACCACATGGTTGGGAAGCAAGCTTCTTACCAATGCGTCGCAGCTAGCCACTCCGCCGGTTACGACGACGAGTGTTCCTGTCGATCTCATCAACGAGGCAGCCTGCTCGTAAAATTAACGTACAAGTGGCTGGGTACCCCAGAAACGCGCGTACCCTTGACGTAGTTGTCAGGGAGATTCAGCGTGACTCGTAATGTAACAATGCTGGCCCTTTGAATTACATGTACAACTCACTTTTGCCAGTTGAGTGGATTGAAGCAATGGGAAATAACGTGTCTTGCTCAAGGACGCAACGCGCTACCAGAAACCAAACTCACATCCTTTCGACCATGAGCCGAATACCCCTAACCACTAAGCCACGTGCCTTCTGACTTTACCATTTGCTTGTTTCAGTCATTAGACCATGGCCATGCTGGGGCACCGCCTTGGAGAATTTCTTAGTCAAAAGTCTTTGGTGGTGGTGGTGGGTAAATATTTTTTCCTTTTGCTGAAACGCTGGTGACGGGGACATAAACACACCGACATCGGATGTCAAACGGTGGTGGGTGACACACACACACACACACATATATAGCATATATATATATATATATATATAAATATATATATATATATATATATATACACGGCTGTCTTCTTCAGGTTTCGTCTACCAATTCCACTCACAAGGTCTTGGTCAGTCCGAACTATAGTAGAAGATATTTGCCCAAGATGCCACGCAATGGGATTGAACCCAGAACCATGTGTTGAAGATACAAACCATGCCTCTGCCTTTATGTACTTGAAAATATGTTTTTGGTATTATTAAGTAATATTATTATTTTTAAAAATTCTGTAAAGTGCATCACGCGCAAATCTAGTAAAAAAAAAACCCCAAATTTTTTAAAATTTTATTTAATATATACTTACAATATTTACACACCCACGGGTATATGTGTGTGACTCTGTGTGTGTATGTGTGTGTGTGTATGTGTGAATGTGTGTGTGTGTGTGTGTGTGTATGTGTGTGTGTATTCCTAGACGGTTCTAATTACTCTGTACTTTCCATGCCTAGTAGAATATTCTGCATGTACCTTCTCTAAGTTGATAATAATTTAAGCTAAATATACCGATTTTTGTTTACCGAAACTGTACAGCAATATTAATCGATTCTCTTCCTGTTACAGATGCTATCATTACACTCCAGAGACAGTAGTCAGCCAAGCGCACTCATTGACCTGAGATGTAACGCCTGTTCACTAACCTAGTATAGGATATATATTTGATAGTTCTTAGATGCACTAAACGCCCCTGACTAATACACAGAATCTAAGCTAATTTTATAGAAATAGACGCTGTAATTTTAATCATAACAAGATTTTTTTATATTTCGTTTTGTTTTTTTTAGTTTTTTTTTAAAGTTATTTTATGTTATGAGAGTTTTAAGCTGTTCGTAATACAAATTTCTAAGAGAGGCACAAGTCCATAAATTTGGGAACGGGAGAAAAATCGATTGGATCGATCCATTTAAACTAGTATTACAGTATCAACGTTTAATAGGCTCAGTGCTGATTTCAAGTTTGCTGGCGCCCAGAGCAAATTATATTTCGACTCCTTAGAAATATGTTGTGTGGGTGTGTGTGTGTGTGTACACTCACACACATACACACCACACCACACACACACACACACGCACACACACACAACACACACACACACACACACATGCATGAGTGGCTGTGTGGTAAATAGCTTTCTTACCAACTACATGGTTCAGGGTTCAGTCCCACTACGTGGCATCTTTGGCAAGTGTCTCCTACTATAGCCTCGGGCCGACCAATGCCTTGTGAGTGGATTTGGGAGACGGAAACTGAAAGCAGACCGTCGTACATATATGTATATATGTATATATGTATATGTTTGTGTGTTTGTGTTTGTTCCCTCCTTACCATCGCTTGACAACCGATGCTGGCGTGTTTACGTCCCCGTAACTTAACGGTTCGGCAAAAAAAAGACCAATAGAATAAGTACTAGGCTTACAAAGAATAATTCCTGGGGTCGATTTGTTCGACTAAAGGCGGTGCTCCAGCATGGCTGCAGTCAAATGACTGAAACAAATAAGAGTAAATGAGTTATCCCCAAAACAATTTCCTTATCCTACATATGTGGGAGTAAACTGTTTTTCCTACATAAACATACATACTATACACATATATATATTAATATAAAAATTTACATACATAAATACATACATACATACACACACATATACATACATACATACATACATACATACATACATACATACATACATACATACATACATACATACATACATACATACATACATACGTATATCTTAATTTGCACGAGGGAAAAATAAACTAAATTTAGGAATTAAGTATTTATTACAATTCAAACTCATCTGTTTCAAATCCTTTAATTATAAGGAGGGACAGGGAGGGAGAGAGAGAGGGGGTAAGAAAGATACCATATCTACATTACTGGCAATAATATCAGCGCCATTTTTTTTGTTAAAGTTTTTGTAACAAACTGAGTGAAGGATGGTTGGGTGAGAGAACGTCCGAATGGTGCTGTTAATCTCCAGCAGATATAACAAATTTTCTCGTAGTAAATTACAAAACATCAACAAAAGAACTAACACTGAAAAACACATTTTCCTAACTGAAGCATATTTTTTTTCGATTGCTTTTCTGCAAATGTTTTTTTTTTATGGGATTTTTGAATAAGCACTGCTGAGCAGATATATTAAAGCAAACACGTATGCTGAATTTCATGTGTACTGAAATTAATACTGCATGGATGTTGCGAAACGGTCGTAATCCTATACATACATACATGCTTGTACGCATACATACATACATACATACATACATACATACATACATACATACATACATACATACATACATACATACATACATACTATGCATAAAGATGCACAGTTCTGGGAAATAGCTGCCCAGCGGATGTTAACATTAAGCTGAAGATAGATGAAAAAGAGAACACCTACGCTGAACTATTGGGAAATCTGCAGTTACTCTATCCAGATTACAAGTTCAGGTTTATACCTGTAATTATTGGGGCTCTGGGGTATGCAATGCACTGCTTAAATACCAATTTTGAGAAATTAGGCTTCTCAAAACCAGAAAGGAGAAAGGTAATTCGACGACTACAGATGCAATCCATCACTGGAACTGTTAAAATCTGTAAAACTTTCCAGAAGTAATCATTTTAATATATATATATATATATATATATAATATATATATATATAATATATGAGCATATCTAATATGCAACTATATGCATGAGAATACATACATGAAGCAAAACTTACAAATCTGCACATATACACACATACATACATACATACATACATACATACATACATACATGTAAAAATACCCTGTTGTTGATGTTGAAATTCCAATGAAGGAGCCTTGAATCTAGGTTAGAAACCGGCTCTTTCTCTATTGGCAAGAAATCTTGAAATAAAACTGAACAATGACATACATACATATATATACATATACATATACACATATATACATGAATATGTATACATATACATATACATATATATATATATGAATATGTATATATATATGTATATGTGTATATATATATCTATATATATATATATAGAGAGAGAGAGAGAGAGAGATAGATAGATAGATAGATAGATAGATAGATAGATAGATAGATAGATAGATAGATAGATAGATAGATAGATAGATAGATAGGTAGTAGTAGGTAGGTAGGTAGGTAGGTAGGTAGGTAGGTAGGTAGATAGATAGATATACAGGTACCGAACGTCTTATCCGGCAAACTTGGGACCAGAGATGGTCCGGATTTCTGGACACAGGCAAAATATATACCGAAAATATAAAATAAACAACGAATATTAAAGAACAAAGTTATATAACATATACAAATTAATACATTTCTAAAGCAGGATCTGTTTCATCTTTATTAAGCCACTAAAAATTCTTAAAACTCTTGAAATATAGAATACTGTACCACGTATAATATATAGAATGAAAAATAAACCAAGAAAAGGAAAAACGTAGTTTTAAGAGATCCGGGTACAAAATAATACACTTTAAAAGCAGAGTATGTTTGACCATTATTGATACACTTAAAGTAAAGAACAAATTGTTTAAACACATCGTACAGTATGAAAAATTAACCAACTTCAGTAAAAGAAGGGTCGGTTTACTCAGGACAGGTACTCTACAGAAAATGAAAAATAATGTGAGAGGAGGGCGTCCACACAGCAGCAGTCACAGAGAAACTGGTGCCGTGTGACGCATACACCACGGAAATTCAAAGCTAGCCACTTTCAAAAATAGCCGGATTTGTCGTGAATCCGGATGTCTGGATAACCGGATAAGAAGTTCGGCACCTGTGTATGTGTATATATATAATATGTGTGTGTATGTGTATATATATATATATATATATATATATATATATATATATATGTATATATACACACACACACACTCACATATATATATATATACATTATATTGTATGTATATATATATATACGCATATTATGTATATATTATATATATGTAATATATATACGTATATATATACATAAATAATACATATATATATAAAAATATATGCATATATCATATATATACATATATATATATATATATGCATATGTGTGTGTGTGTGTATATATATATATATACATATACATATATATATATATGCATATACATATATATATATATATATACATAAAAGGGTAAAGACCCCCTTCGGTCATGAATGACCATGGGATTGCACCTAGAAAGTTACCCTCCTAGACACAAGTCTGGGCAAGGTTGTTTATGGAAGACCAGCAGTAGCCCATGCATACCATGCCTCCCCTCTCCACGCCACCAGTGTTATCCAAGGGAAAGACAAAGGTCGATACAGCTTGGCACCAGTGACGTCGCAACTCATTTCTACAGCTGAGTGAACTGGAGCAACGTGAAATAAAGTGCCTTGCTCAAGAACACAACACGCAGCCCGGTCCGGGATTCGAGCTCACAACCTCACGATCGTAAGCTCGACGCTCTAACCACTGAGCCATGCGCCTTCACATATATTACATATATATACATATTATATTATATATAATATAATATATATATATATATATATATATATATATATATATAAATTATATATATATATTATATATATATATATATATATATATATGATAGTTAGATATTATTAATAAACACAGTTTATGTTTTTTGTGCTACTACTATTGTTCACGTGCTGAGAGCATGCACTGTTCGTTATGCCTTGTGGGCAGTGCCTGATGATTGTGCTAGGAGACCAGACGTGTTAAAAATATTGCCTGGCATGCTCTTAGCATATGAAACTAATAGCAACACATAAAAACATATATTGTGTTTGCAAAATAATATCTATCTCTCACCAGGTAGAGTTAGAGTGCCATGATTGACCGGTAGGTTCAAAAGCTTTTTCTATTCTCTCTCTGTTTATTTCATCGTATTCCTTTCTCTTGAAGAGCATAGGCTCGAAACGTAAAAGACTTTCTCGAGCGTTAAACTAATATACCTGTTTGTTTTTTATACACCTGTCTTCGTGTTTGTTTTTCTGTAAATTTCAACTATATATATATAAACTGAGTTGGTGAATGCTAAAGTAGTAAACACGATATAGTTAGTCGCCAGGCAGTGTTCAGGTAAATCTGAAGCTACCTCAGCACTATCTACTTTGGACGAAGGAGTTGAGGTTCCAACTCCATCCTCTACAGAAGTATTTTCCAACTTATTTTACCGTAGGCCCACAATAACTTTCCAGAAAAATGTATGCCCCACCAGTAGTTGGAAAAAATTAAATTTATTTTTAATATTTTATCACAATTAACTACCGGTGATTCTTTTACAAAAATTCTGAGTACAAAAATAAGTACATTATTGACTATGATAGAAAACGTGGATGACTAATGGAAACCTTGTGTCTGGAAACTACTGAAGATTTCCTTGATTCGAGGAGACAATTTCATTAGCTTTAGCCGTAAATCACCACGTTTTGTAATTTCAAGTCTGTTTCTCTTGGCTAGAAGCAAAATCGCCGACAGTACTAGTGCCACACTCAACCAAATGAAACATGGAGAAATGAATGAGAAGTTCCTTTGCTGAAATGGCAGTGTTAGGGTATTTCCTTTCAACTACCTCAAATAGTCACATCTTGGTACCTTTCATTTTGAACAAATTATTCACTGATTCACCATGTTGCGATTCTTTAGAACTTCAGAGATGTCTACTAGCAATGGTTGAGTTAACTAAAAAGGAAAAATTCATTTTCTGTAAATCTCTAAATCTGTCATTGAAGTCTTTTATCAGCACTTTCAAAAGTCTGTAGCAGTATTAGTTATCTCATATTGATTCAACAAGTAAAATCGACTGAAATTTCTTGTAGAAATGTTAGGCATAATTCTAAAATGTAGTGGAATCCCAAAATCTTTGTTTTTGCATCAACAAGAATTAATCCCCCTTGGAGTTTATTGTTCAAGTTGCTTAATTTCTCGGAGATAATCTGCCAAATAACTAAATTATGTTTTGCCGTTTGTTTTCTTATAGAAAATAAAAGATTTAAATTTCGTTTTTGTAAAATACGAGGCAAGAGATAATTTTCTTTGATATTTGCTCACGCTTGAAACCGTGAATTAGATATCTGTAGATGTTGTATCATTTCCGCATCAAAAGTCACGATGAGCTCAAAATAAAACCCCTTTTTCCAAACACATGCTAATTTTTTACAGCACATCACCATACCATTTGTATAAAATACGTAAAAAGATTAATAATTCATTGGCTTCTCATAATTATATATGTTCGAAATCTCCACACAAGGGCATAAGAATAATGCTAAACTGTAGCAAACAGTCTTCACACAGTTTGCTTGGAGGAAGGGATTGGTTTGGCTAGGCTGAATAAAGGTGTTGTACATTTGCTGTGAAGAAAAGCATTTTCACAATTCCATGTCCCACAATTTTCCCAGGCGCCACCGTTGGGAATCACTGGTCTAGGACATGTAGCGCTGAGGATGGAAGTCGGTTATAAACGTTTTTCGTCGAGGGAATATGGAAGCAGGAAACACAGATAATCAAACGAAGGTGTCAGGAGTGTATTGAGATTGAACGTTGTATATACTAATAAATGATTCAGTCAACTATTATATTTACTGTTGTTTCGGATAACCAATAACTGATGCCATATAAGGTAAGTCATTTGCGACAGTCTTCTGAGAAAGATATCATGATTTTGTACAACGACTCACTCAAAGACAATCTAGTTCATACACCTAGACTGTAATTGAACCTCTCATTCAATAATATACACTGCTATGGTACCAGTCATTGTTTATCGTAACAGCTATAAAGACAAGAATTTATTACATCATGTTTCTGTGTACGCAACTTCCCTTTTGAATACACACCTTACGCTTACTTCTGTTTACCTGTCTGTTCTATTCATATATATATATATATATATATATATATATATATGATATATATAATATATATGCGTGTGTGTATGTGTGTGTGTATGTCTCTTCTATTTTTTAATTATTTAAAATCTTCCACTGAGGAGGGAGCCGGTTTCCAACAAAGATACAAGGCTCCATCTTTGGGATGTAGTTAACACAGACAAATTCACTTTTGGAACTTGTGAAAAGTCTTGCATAGTTTTACTGTTCCACTCACACATTGCACTTGTAATGTACGAATTAGCCGGTCGATTTCTATTTCTGAAAATCCCAGTTTATCCAGGTTCACCTTTAAGCATTTACTAACAAAACCTAATGCTCCATTTATTATTGAATATGAATTCATAGCCTGGATATAGAAGCTGGAGGTTTCGAAGCAGTTTTCCATTGATATCCTATTTTTCTTTGATTTCCGAAGATATTTTTATATCTACAGAGCAGCTTACCTGTATGATGGTACATGCCTTTGCCTCTCTGTCCCAAACATGTCTCTTAAGATCACAGTCCGTATTCTATTCCTGGGATGATTACACTGTACAGCTCGATGCAACTCCAAAAACTGGTTCACCAGTCAGCATCATTAGGCTATGGCCAGCACGATGGAATAGAAGCTTTATTTACATATTCAAAACGTTTCCTGTAAGCAAATTTAAAATATGTGTGTGCGTATGTGTTTCCATTGATAGATGGTTTGGTGGCCGTCGGATTAGTCGGCCGATATTTGCGGAGGATCGAAGGGGGTCTTCAGCGTGGATTAAATAGTTTGCTACCTAGTGCTGCAAGGCAAGAAAGAAAATTGATGTTGAGAAGTCTGAGATATTAGTTGTCTCAAAGAAACCTAGCGTAACTCAACATGTATTATAAAGAGACAGAGAAGTTTAAATGTCTTGAGATCATTCTCACGAATGATGGAAGGCAAGAAGCTGAATTTGATGCAAGAATTACCAGTGTTAGTATAATTGTGCGCTGGCCTCAATACTAGATCATCAGAGAAAAGGGTTGCATGAAAAACCAAACATGCAAACAACCGAAATGAAATTTCAGTTAGTGAGTGAATTTAATTTTGTTGACCTTCACGTAATGTTGTCTGGTACTATGCAACAGCATAGTACCAAATTTGGGAACAGTATTAAACTGTAGAACCTACAAGGTATAGGCAGCTGTTGGGGCTAAAATATTTTCTGGCCCTACAGAAAAAGCCAGTCCTTAGGATGCAGTTCTATCTATAAGCTAAGAATGTGCTTTCGCCAAGAGAGATCCTCAGTGATAGCAAAGTCCAACATTTGGAGCTACTTTGAAGGCTTTAGCAGTGTGATACTGATATTTAGTGGGGAGTGTGATGCGGTGTGGTAATGTTTTCTCACAGCTCTATGTTAGTTTTATATTCACTATAAATAAATTATCGTATTTAATAGCCTAAAAGACACACGAACATATTACATGCAACACATTCTCAACAGTAAATATTTAGGAAAAAAAGTCTTTGGTCTATTAAAGTTGGGAGGCCCAACTTTGCATATAGAACCCGGAGTGTAGAACAGTGTTTCGCGCAGAGGAAAAATAAACAGATATGAGGAAACACTGTTTTCTTGTTTCATAAAATTTACATTTGGTTTGCAAGATTCTTGATGAGAACTCATGTGCTGAAACATATTTTGTTGTATCGCAGGAGGATCATTATGACAAAAATAAACACAATCACTGGTTCTTAATTCCCTAATTTTATTATTAGTCAATTTGTTAGCATTTAACAAATTACCTAATCGATTGTCCGACTAATCTATAGGTCCATCAATCAATCATCTAGGTTTGTCTGCAAGCAGACATGGAGCAGAGAGTCATATAATTGATGAGGTCGTGAATGGCTACGAAAGGACTTTGACAAATCTAGCTGACTGATTGATTGACCGGAAGGTTAACCAAACAATCGCTTAATCAAATGATCAAATGCTAATGAATTGACTAATAATAACAACAATAATAAAAGAAGTAACATAATCTATGTGCGTGTTTATTATTTGCATGATGACCCAGTCAAGATACAAAATAACTGTGTTTCCATCATTTTAAGCATGTCCAGTACGATTACGAATGAAGACAAAATATATGTATATAAATTCTATTTTGATTTTTTTTATAAAAAAGAGAAAAAAAGAGGTGGTGCCCAAAAATTTCATAAATATTTTGGGGAGGCAGGGCTGGTATTTGTCAGTTCGAATGTATTGGGTTAAATTATTCGCTATTTCAACAAGAATATTACATGATGATAAAAGCGTTAAACTCTTGGAATATTTATTAGAAAACACGAAGCAACACACACACACACAACACACACACACACACACACACACACACACACACACACACACACACACACACACACACCACACACACACACACACACACACACACACACACACGCACCACACACACACACGCACACACACACACACACACACACGCGCACGCACACACACACACGCACACACACACACACACACACACACACACACACACACACTCGTACACGCAGACACACGCGCGCGCACAATCATATATCTAAATATTTATTTATCTATCTATATACACACACATACACACACGCACGTGCATGCGTACACACTCGTACACGTACATATATAATTATTGTTTGTTATACGTGAAGTTACATACAAACAAGTTAAGATCAAAATAAAGAATTACGCCATACATTTTCTAGAGTACATGTGTATTAAGCTTTTTCAAGAAGAGAAATTACAGAAATTTCGAAAGTCACTGCCGTCCATCTTGCAAAAGTTCAATACACACACACACACACACGCATATATAACGCCATGTTGGATCGTTAGCTCCTACACGCAATTTTTTTTCTCTCCTTGTTTCTTTTCTGTGTATCTTTCGGTCGAAGAGCGTAGGCTCGAAACGTAAAAGACTTGTTTTATTTCTATTCCTGAGCGCCATACTAATACAATTGTTTGTTTGTACTCCACCTGCCTTCGTCTTTTGTTCATTTTCGTAAACCTGCCTTCGTCTTTTGTTTATTTTCATAAACCTTCCCGTTATATATATATATATAGTTTCTTTGTATGTTCAGTTATACTGGTTTCAAATTTCGGAACAAGGCCATCAATTTCGAAGAGGAGCTAAGTCGATTCTATCGACCCCGAAGAATAGTATCGACAAGAATAGTATCAACAAGAATAGTATCGACAGTGACTTCGAAGTTTCAGCCAGTTAATCCGTCATCATCATATGTTTGTATGTGTATATGTATGTATGTATGTATGTATGTATGTATGTATGTATGTATGCACTCTCCTACTTACATCTCTCCTGACACATGGGAAGGCATAGCTATTGATCGTAGCAGGTGGAGAGGGATTGTGCACGAGGGGACAGCCACTTTTGAGAAATCTCGAGTTGCACATGTGAAAGTAAGGAGAGATGTCAGGAAAGGCATCGTTGTTACACTTCCAGATGGGAAGAGTCTTCTTGTGATGCTGACATGCAGTGTCTGTGCAAGACCCTGCCTCAGTAAAGCTGGACTCAAGAGCCATCTTCGTAGTCATAAAGCGAGACAGATGAGTGACAACCTGGCCACTGGTGGTGGTGTAACACACCATACTAATCATATCTGTCGGGCATGTGGAAAAGAGTGTAATTCAGCAGGAGGACTTAAACGACAGGTAAAGGTACATGTAGCCCAGTTACAACTACAGCCGGCTATTACCGGTAAAGGTATTAGTTGCCAATTCTGTACAAGACATTGTAGATATTTAGCTGGGCACATTCGATCACAGCACCAGTAACAGTTAAGCTTCGTGCAATGGCCATACTCGATAACGAAGGGGCAGCCATTATGTATGTATGTATATATGTATGTATGTGTGTGTGTGTATGTATGTATGTATGTATGTATGTATGTATGTATGTATGTATGTATGTATGTATGAAATTAATGTTACAACTATCAATAACGACCGTAAATAATGAGTCACTGAGGACCTTTGCTTTTTAATAACGTCAAATTTAGAAAATAGTACTTTGAAGATAGGAGAGAAAGAGTCAAAATAATATTTTCTAGACTCGACTGTTGCTATTTGGTAATGTTTTGTTTTTCTACTGTGAAGAAAAGAAATTAAGACAGTAGATGTTCTGAAAATATATTTTATCAACACATTGAAAACAATACGAAGTAACATGGCAGACACTGAATTAAATATAATCTTAGTAGCTTGAAGGTGGGGGGAATATGTGTGTGTGTGTGTGTGTGTGTGTGTGTGTGTGTGTGTGTGTATTTTTGTATGTATGTGTGTATATCAATTTATAAACTGACACTGACACGGTAGGTGAGACTAGATGGTGTTAGTGTAGCTTATATTAAGAACTAAAATAAACAATCTTAAAGTAAAATGAAAAACGGAACTGAATAAATGTAATATATAATTTAGATTCAAATGTAGGATCTAAGTATTTTTCTATACCAAAGTATAATAATAATAATAATAATAATAATAATAATAATAATAATATCAAAAAGTTTTGTTTATTACCAAAGTACATTCTTTTTGGGCTTGACATACATAAAAATGTAGTACTAACGCCCTTAGCTAATAATTAGTTCTGGAGAAGTGTTATGAAGTGCACATTTATCAATGTTTGGGTGTATTTTAAAAAGACACCCATTGATAGTCTGATACGATCGGTGACTGACGAAATGTCAGAGTACATGCGCAGTACACAGTTTATATATATATATATATGTGTGTGTGTGTGTGTGTGTGTGTGTGTGCGTGTGTGTGTGTGTGTGTGTGTGTGTGTGTGTGTGTAATGTTCATCCCTATTGCCTACTATACTAACTCGTACATATGTTTTTATTCTAGTGTAATAGTATATATGTGTGCATTCTTGGTATTTATTTAGGTGTTTCCGTTACAGCGAAATAAGAGCTAGTCCCCTCTAACAGTAACAAGTCTTATTTGTTAGAGGAACGATTGGCGGTGCAAAAACAAACAAACAAACAAACAAACAAATAAATAGAAATTATTCAGGGTCGGTCGGTTTCTGCGTGAAACATGTATATAGAAAAGAGGGCTTACATAATGTAATGCGAAAAATAGTTTTATACAATTTGTAAACGAGAAGAAATATTCATTAGCATTATAGATTAATTTTGATTAGGAAACATTTGGAGTGTAACAGGCCTTTTTTGCTAATAGAAATAAATTTCCACTTTTAACGGATTCAAATGGATGTTTTGGAATTTATTTTATATTCTGCAATGTTCCAACGCAGTAAATAAGTTCATGTTTGTTACCGTTTCAGCTAAATCCATAATTTTCTCTAACTTACTTACTACCCCCGAAGAATTTCTTGAATAACTTTATGCACTGATAATTACGTATATGCATAAAGGCGTGTATAATCAGGGTTAAGAAACTACATATGTTGTCTACTAGTTCGCTTTGAATTTACTACTTTCCATCAACGCAACTTTAGAAGAGACAAACATTTATACCTGCAGCATGCATGCGTTCTGTTCCTGTTCCACAGAGTGATATATCAGATTTCAGGTATATTGTTTGTATTGGAATACCCCACTGATACTCTTCATTTCTAAATATGTCCATGGTGCCTTTGCTATTTGTGTCATTGACATAAAAGTTGTGGAATGAGCTGATAACGGAGTCATTGTTAGAATAAACAAAAGTACAAGGCTACCATCTTGAAATATTTCGGTGGAATTCTATTCTGTTTATTAATCGATGTAATAACATTTACTATCTTCCTTTCTTTTTATTTTATCTATTTATCTTTTCCTAGTAACAGAGCAGTTGAATGAAATTTAGTTCGGCTTCAAGAGCTTTCACTATCAGTAAATTACGTTGATTCTGGTAGTTTTCAGTGAAAATATTAACTCAAATATCTTCCTGGAGACTAGATTCTGTTTCCGTTCGCGCTTTGGTCCTTATCCTTCGTGAAACTTATTTAAGAGTGACTAAACACACGTGACCGATATGACTGCGTATATATATATATATATAATAACAAAGGGTGAAGTTAATTAATTAAGAAGTAATCAGTAATTTCACCAAGTAGAATTCGGCATGAAAAGGACCATTTCATGGTAAGCTTAAGTAATACTTTATAATTAGGGTTGCTGAACCCTAATTATAAAGTATATAATATTATATATATATATATATATATATGTATATATATATATATATATACATATATATATAATATATATATATATACATATATATATACATATATGCATACATATACACACACACACACACACACACACCACACACACACAACACACACACACACACACACACACACACCACACACACACACACACAACACACATATATATATATATACAGGAATAAACTTATTTGTATTGTTTATATTAAAGTTCCTGCACGCACGCTTCACCATTATAGTGAAACAGATGTTCCAAATATATATAAATGGTGGGCCATAACGGACCCTCAAGGAACACTATATTGTGTCAGGTTACAGACATCTATAAACATATATCATTTATATGCATGTGTGTGTGTGTATGTATGTGTGTGTGTGTCTGTGTGTGTGTGTGTGTGTGTGTGTGTGTGTGTGTGTGTTCACTACAGATGCTATATCTGTCTCTCTAGTAATTACTTTAGCTCACAACCTTATACCATTACGTCAAAGATGTTTATCTAGCCAGACGTATTTCTTAACATTTTTTAAAAAAAAGCATTCATTCATAATCGTTCGGTATCTCGGGAAGAAAATGTAAGCAAATCCCGATGAGTTATTTTTAATTAATAAGGAAACCATTTTGATTCGATCGTCATACCAATCTGCTAAAAGGGGGACCTCATACGGCCTTACTTTCACAGCGCCACTAACTAGATACGCTTAAGATTCCGTTTATTCATTTTAGTTAATTTATTTAATATTCATGCTTCTCATGATATAATCTCTTGTGCCTATGTAAGCATTCTAAGTCTTGTTCTGCAGATTGCTTTAGATTAAAAATCTAATTGCTTTAGATTAAAAATGTTTCTTCTTCTTCTTCTCTTCTTCTTCTTCTTCTTCTTCTTATTATTATTATTATTATTATTATTATTATTATTATTATTATTATTATTATTATTATAATATTATTATTTTTTATTATTATTATTATTATTATTATTATTATTATTATCATTATCATTATTATTATTATTGTTGTTGTTGTTGTTATTGTTATTATTGTTATTATTATTATTATTATTGAGAGAGAGAGAGAGAGCAGTGCATGCCATCAAAGTGACACTGCGGTAAAATATACGAAGCCCAGTATACCCATCATGACTACCCGTTTGATAAGGGTACACCAGGCACATGCATCACAACCATATGTGCGCGACATGGTGAGCTCATATCAAGATAAACAGCGCATGACCTTGCAGGTGGGGCCCAGTTAGAATTTTCTTTTGGTCGAGTAGCCCATCCCGCACAAAAGGTCCCTGAATAAGGATTGTTTAAGGATGTTGAACGAACCACCCATGTTTCCAAAGGTGAATTATCCAAACCTCTAAGAATTCCTTTCAACACACGTCTATGATGCTCCCCCACTATTTCTGCTCATGAACAGAGATGCACATATAGTCAGCCACTAAGGGACATGCTCAACTAGTTAAGGCCGAACTGGCAGAATCGTTAGCACGCCGAACAAATTGCTTAGCGGTATTTCGTCCGTCTTTACGCTTTTTTTTTCAGGTCAAATTCTGCCGATGTCGACTTTGCCTTTCATCCTTACGGAAGTCGATAAAATGAGCACCGGGCGAGTGCTGGGGTCGATGTAATCAATTTATTCACTCCTTCAAAATTTCAGGCCTTGTGCCTTTAGTAGAAAGGATTATTATTATAATTATTTAGGGCAGCGAAGTGGCAGAGCCATTGGCACGCCGGATAAAGTACTTAGCAGCATTTCGTCCATCTTTAGATTCTGAGTTCAAATTCCGCTTTGGTCGACTTTGCTTTTCATTTTTTCGGGGACTACCCACCCGACCAAATTTCAGGCCTTGTGTCTATAGCAGAAAGAATTATCATCATTTTTACGGCTGCGAGCTAGCAGAATTGTTAGCACGCCGAGCAAAATACTTAGCGGCATTTCGTCCGTCTTTACATTCTGAGTTCAAATTCCGCCGAGGTCGACTTTGCTTTTCATCCTTTCAGGGTCCGATGAAGTAAGTACCAGTTAGGGGGTCGATGTAATTGACTAGTCTCCTTCCCCACAATTTCAGGTCTTGTGTCTATAGTAGAAAGGATCATTATTATTTTCTCTTAATCACAGGTTTTGTTGGAGCTCCTGGCATCTTACATGCGTAGTGAGCTTACTACCTGCAGCATGCGGCACCATGATATTCGGGGGGGGGGGGTTCCAGCTATGTAATACTTGCCTGATTATTCTGGCTTTGCCAAGAAAACAAACCTTTTGTAATAGTTCTACTGGGCACTCTATTCCAATTTCCTTTATATTCCTCTTGATGCCTTCTAATACTGTTTCCAAGGACCCTGTAATAACTGGCACTATCTTCACCTTCTTCATTTTCCACAGCCGGGCTATTTCGTTCTTAGGAGGGTTGCATATTCCTTCTTTACCATTCGTGGGTCAAAGGGGTATACAACATCAACTATATGGTATATGTGGTGCACCTTGTCCACCACCACCACAAGGTCCGGTCTGTTATGTTCTAGCACCTTATCTGTTTGGATTGGGAAATCTCATAGGATTTTGCTACTCTCCGACTCCGCCAATCTCTGCGGTTTGTGCTCATACCACGTCTTGCCTCTCTCTAGCCCTCACCCACTTTTCGCAGTTTTCTCAATTTCCTTGAAATCCATTCTAGCATCATATAACGTTTGACATTACAAAGACAATGATTGAACAGGATACCTTCTTTATACTTTCCGATCATATCTGGTCTTCTTACTGCATTTATACGATCAGTCTCTATAGAGAAATCCTATAAAATCCCGTAATCATCATTCACTACCATACCCACTGGTTCATCTTTACACCACTAATCTGTATCTTCAAATCCACACACTTAGGTAACATCCCAATGCTCTCTTTTACCGACACGGTCATAATTGCGTTTATACTCATTTTGTGCTAGCTTACTGTTCTTGTCTGAAAGGCAGTTAATACTTCCCTCTCTATCTCACATATTCTGTATTTGCTGCCTGACTGATTTTTACCACTTAGTCTTTATCAAATTCGTTCTGCTCCTTCCTTCCTGGGGAGCTGTAATTAATGATTCAGTTTTTCTTTTTAGATTTCCATCCCTCGGCGTTCTTCACGTCCAGCTTTTTCAGCTAATCGCATAGATTAGCCTTTAATTCTTTTTCTTTCCAGCTATTTGCCACTCTTGAAATCTTTCCATTTCTGTATTGCTTTAATATTTCCACACATAGATAACATTCTTTCCACATTACATATCAAGTATAGTTTTCAAACTAATAATCATGCCCTTTAGCATATTTAAAATGACTTTGCCTCTTTATTGATAGACAGAGCCTGTTGATATTATTTTAGATGTGCGTTATACATTATGAGCAGCTTCTTCGTCCTAGCCAATTCATGTAGTTCTATCTTTTCCACTATGGCCTAAGTGTTGTCTGTTTTGATGAATTACTCTCCATTTAGTTTTATTTTGATCATCCTCTTAAATTTTGTCTTTAGAGAGTTTATCTCATTTCTCTTTCCATTATTTTATTATGCTGCTGCTCCCTAGGTAATTGCATTCCTTATTCTCTTTCCGTGATCATAAGATATCATTTTATTAAATATTTATACAGTCGGATTTAACCTTTCTACTTTCCTGAATTAACACTGACTATTTACCTCCCCAAGTCTCCATATCATTATCTTTACTAAATATCCTTAATTTTTTTAAACAAGAGCCAAGATCTTTTTTTTTTTTTCCTGTTTGGTGTAAATTTTGAAGTTATCCATATATAGCAAACGATCTATTTTCTCTCACTTTTGATAAACTCATAAACAGGTCTGGAACTTTTTACTATGTTAGTCAAAGGAATCAATGCAATTATGCAGTGAAAGGGAGACAGCAAACCTTAGCAAAGTATTTCCTCCCGGATTTTTACATTTTCTAGGGATTCCCTTCCTCACTTTAGTTCTATTTCCTATGATCTCATTAGATTTCCCGAAAAACTACTAATAGTCTCACAGACCCAAAGTTTTCTCTTGGATTGGCAGAATCGTTGGAGCGATGGACATAATGCTTTTTGATATTTGTTCCGATTCTTTATGTTCTGAGTTCAAATCCCACCAAAGTTAATTTTGCCTTTATCCCTCTGGGGTTGATAAAATGAAATATCACACTAGTACTAGGATCGATCGTATCAATGAATCCTCTCCTCTCAAAACTGTTAACTTCTGATCTTTCCTGGCAAATGGAACATAGACGGAGCACGTTCCACTAGTCAAGTTATCCATCTGCTGCCAGCGTGCTCTGCATGGTGGGCTCGACACGCAGTGGCTGCTGATGCACAAACACACACTGAGGCCGCGCCATCTGCAGGGATTCTTAGACGGTGTTCAGGTGTGGTCTTCTCTTCTAAGACACCTATTTCCAGAGCTCGTCTCTCTAGTGGTATTGCACTCTTGAGTCAACAAAAAAAAACAAGATTGATTGTTTAGCATCTGGAAAGCTGTCAAGCACACACTGCCCTCTACTAATCTATGATCAGTGGCAGTTCCACGCAACCAATATACAGCGGACTACTGATAAGTAAGAGCGATGGCGTCATCAGTGAAATTCTATATATCTACGAGGATCAGCTGGCGGATTTGTTCCAAAAGACTCTTGGTCCGGGGAAAATTGTGAATAACTTCCAGAAATTTTTAGCCTGGAAGTAATATCTAAGATCACTATGCTCACAGTTACAAAGTGACCAACTCTACAGGTATGAAAGTACTGTCAGATGGGGGCATCGAAGCCGTTCTGCCCGCGTTCGTGCAGTGTCCAAGATCGATAACTTGTAGAATTCTGTCCAACAGCCCTTTTGCATGGAGGACGGATAAAACTATTGATGAGTCCATCGTTAAGATCGCCTCCATATGTCCACCATTAATAGTGCTAGGCGGGAAGTGTTTTCTCTGTCTAACGACAATAGTGAAAAGGATGTGCAATGGATTTGACTAAAAGGATCGACGACAGACACTATCCTCTTCGATCAATCCCTCATCGACACTTTTTAAGCTCCATTTGGAAAGGAAAGTGAGGGCGGAGAGGGAAGTGCTTCCCCTAACGAATTAATGAAAAGGTGGATGACTGCAGCAAAAATAAGATATTTTTTAAAATTTTATCTAGTTTCAGCTCATGAGCTGTGGCCATGCTGGGGCAGTTCCTTATATATTGAAGAACAACAATTGGGCAAGGGTGATCCTGCATCTTTAGTGTTCCTTGATTAGCCTTAGCTGAAATTTCTCTTGCATCAGGACTGCATCATACATGCGTCCACATATTATATTTACTATGTATACTTTTATCCCACCTCTTCTCCTTTTCTTCCCCTCATCTTTTATAGAAATCCCCTCTCTAATTGTAAACTGTACTTGTAATGTCCCCCTCATTTGATGCCCCTAAAGTAAATAAAAAGATCCCAACCATTATTGTTACTATTATGATTATTGCTTATTTTATTTATTTATTGTAATAGTTCTTCCGTTCTTCGTTAGCACACCAGGCAAAATGTTTACCGGCATTTCGTTTTGCCTTTCATTCTTTTGGAGTATATAAAATAAGTACCAGTTGAGCATTGGGATCGATGTAATCGACTTACTCCTACTCCGAACTTGCTGGCTTTGTGCCAAAATTTGAAATCAATGTTTCTCCTGTACTTCTGAATTTTTTCTTAGTCACAGGTAAAAGTTCAGTACATATTCTATCGGTCTTTTTGTCGAACCACTTGACCAAGGTGCCCACGCAGTAGGACTGAACCCGAACCAAGCTGTGGTAAGGCAAGTTTCTTAGCCACACAAATATATCTACGCCTATATAAATTTATTTTATATGAAATGAAATACTAAAACAAAAGACTATTATATTGGATTGTAGTAAATCCTCTACCCTTGTAACAGTTGGACAACATTGCGTATTACACATGATAGAGTGATTTATTTAAGACAATTTATGGCGCCGATTCGAGATGCATACTGCTCGTGATAGCGTAGTATTATGCACGATGTTTTTACGATAATTTTATTGATTTGATTTCGGCGACAGAGATCAAGACAAATTTCCTTGAACTCCAGTTTTCTTTTCTTTTTCTCCTTAATTTCATATGTTTGACTATTTGCAATTCCAAGTTTTTGTCTGTTGTTTTTAATAGGTGATTAACCCAGTTATTTTTCCCAAAGGGACAGGGTAATGGCTATAACGATGATGAATCAAAATAGTCACAGAATCACATCGCTGGAAGCTTACCTCTAATCTACAGACCTTACCGCCGTTGATTTTTATAAAGCTTTTAATCTACTCAGGAACACTTTACAATACTCTTCTCTTAATTCTGCTCAGCTCTACCAAATGCATATATCTATATTCGGTCTAGTTTATGTTTTCTAACAAGCCTGTTGCCCACCAATTCTTAATATTAGCTTTATATCCAGGCTATAGTGACTATTTAAGTGAGCTAGCAAAGTCGGCTAATAGGTTTTTGTTCCGCAATTTGTTTATAAGAAAAAACGTATTTTTTCCTTTCATGCTTTTACCAATTCCTTTCAGCCTCTGCACTACCATCGCTGCAACCGCACCACTATCGCTTTCATCATTATTTCTTTAAGCAAAGAAGGAGGTGAGTTCCTGTACACACATACAGACAAGTTTTAAAATTTCGTTCCTACTTATAAACAAAAACTAAAACAAACAACATTATATATGTTAATACCTTATGTTCTAAATCATCAACCCGAGGCTGAAACTCTTCAAGAGACCCAGGAATGCCACAAGTTAGTCGTATCTTATAAATTAAAAACAAGTTAAAATATTTTCCTTCTTGATAAAGCGATATTTATGGCAATTACTCATATTTTAGCAACTAATAAACAAATTTACACTAAATTTAGCTTGGGTGGGTGCATTTATATTAGTAACAGTATAAACTAAATTCATCATAATTTACCAAGTGTTTCCGCTTTTTAAGCAAACCTGAAAAATTAAGCTAAAAAGTTAAAATATAAAATTTTTAAAAAAAAATTAATAAATAGGCTTGGATTTGTGGTTAAGAGATCTGCTTTTTAACCGCATGATTTGGGGTTCAATCTACCCGCGGTACCTTGGATAAGTACTTTCTATTACAGCCTCGGGCTAAGCAATGCCTTGTTAGTGAATTTGGAAGATGGAAACTGTATGGAAGCCATCATGTGTGTGTGTGTGTTTGTGTGTGTGTGTGTGTGCGTGTGTGTGTGTGTGTGTGTTCTTGTGTGTGTGTGTGTATGTGTGTGTTCTTGTGTGTGTGTGTGTGTGTGTGTGTGTACGTGTGTGTTTATCCCACGCTACCGCTTGACAACTACTGATGTTTTGTTTACGTCCTCGTAATACGATTCGGCAAAAAATATCGATAGAATATGTACCTGATTTTCAAAAATCTGTTTCTGCCTGGGATCGATCTATTGTACTAAAAAAAGAAAAAATATATCAAGGCATGGCTGCTGTCCAATGACTGAAATAAGCAAAGGATTAAAAGACAAATACAAAACAAAAGAAAGAAAGAAAAGAAAAATAAGAATCATTGCTAGACATGAGACATCGTGGAAGCTAATGCTGAGCTGGTCCAGAAAACATTGGTTCAATTCTTACCTAGAAAAATATAATTTAAAAATGGTGATGCTGCTCGAAACTTTAAAATTCTCTAGGCAAGCATGGTAATGTCATTAAGAATTTCGCTCCCCGACCACTTCATTTCGGGTTCGTTCAGTTTGCGCAGCAGTGATCATCTCCCATAAACTTGAGCAGATGAATGCTTTCCGAGTGAAATTTGTTCGAGGGAAAGAGGGCTGAAAACCGATTTGTGTGCTTGTGTCTGCCCACGCGCACGTGTGTATGTGTGTGTCTGTGCGTGTATATATATATATATATATATATATATATGTTTTTTTGGTTTAAAAAAATTTTTTTTTTACTTGTTTCAGTCATTTGACTGCGGCCATGCACCGCCTTTAGTCGAGCAAATCGACCCCAGGACTTATTCTTTATAAGCCCAGTACTTATTCTATCGGTCTCTTTTGCTGAACCGCTAAGTGACGAGGACGTAAACACACCAGCATCGGTTGTCAAGCAAAGCTAGAGGGACAAACACATACACACAAACACACACACACATACACATACATATATATATATATAATATATATATACATATATACGACAGGCTTCTTTCAGTTTCCGACTACCAAATCCACTCACAAGGCATTGGTCGGCCCGGGGCTATAGCAGAAGACACTTGCCCAAGATGCCACGCAGTGGGACTGAACCCGGAACCATGTGGTTGGTTAGCAAGCTATATATAATGGAACAAAAACGCAATAGAGGATAATAAAACATTCGAACAGATAGACGATACTGAAGGTCACGATTTTGCACCTAAGTGGTTGATATTTTGGGATCGATTTGTTCGACTGAAGATCCTTCGAGGCTGCGCCATAGCATGGCAGCAGTCCAGTGAGTGAAATAAGTAAAAGTTAAAAAGATATATATCTTTTTCTTAGTGGTACTCAGTTTCAATTAAACATATGACCCTTTGATAATTTTCAATTTCCCTATATATATATATATATATATATATATATATTGAGATAGACAGGAGCAACGAGGATATCAATATGTTATCTAACCAACTTAAATAAATAGGAGTTAGATCTTCCTCAAGACAGACCTTAGATGTTGGGAAAGGAGAGGATACACTGGATAATGTAGTCTCAAATACTCACTAAATAATGAGATGGTCACTATTGGAAGGCCTTTCTTGATCACATGTTTACTCGATCAGAATTAAATACAATTGACTTTCGAATAATATCGTAATATGCACACACTCCTATGCACATGGCTCAGTGGTTAGAACGTCGGTATCACAATCATGAGGTAATAAGCTCGATTCCTGGACCGGGTTGTGTGTTGTGTTCTTGAGCAAGACACTTTATTTCATGTTGCTCCAGCTCACTCAGCTGTAGAAATGAGTTGCGACGTTACTGATGCCAAGCTGTATCAGCCTTTGCCTTTCTCTTCGATAACATCAGTGGCGTTGAGAGAGGACGCTGGTATGCATGGGTGACTGCTGGTCTTCCATAAACAACCTTGCCCGGACTTGGCCTCGAAGGGTGACTTTCTTGGTGCAATCCCATGGTCATTCATAACCGAAGGGAGTCTTTACTCAATACCATATGCACTCATAAACATACATACACATTCTAAAACTATAGTCCTATATTTGCTGGCATACACTATAATTAAAATGCATTTTTTATAAAATAAACAGCAGTTTACCTTACTTATATCCTCGATGAAGCATTAAGCTGCATCTGGTGGTGAGGCTCCAACTCAGGGCTCAAGAGTTTTGAGGAATATAGATTTACTTCTTATTCATTACAACCTCAAGCTCGTTTTGGCCAGACGTGCTTCCTTGGCGTATAGGTTCCCCACCTGGACGGGACGCCAGTCCGTCGCAGGTGAGCTGCAAGATGCAGGAGGAAAGAGTGAGAGAAAGTTGTGGCGAAAGAATCAGCAGAAGTTCGCCATTACCTTCTGCCGGAGCTGCGTGGAGCTTAGGTGTTTCGCTCATAAACACACGCATCGCCCGATCTGAGATTCGAACCCGCGATCCCTTGACCGCGAGTCCGCTGCTCTAACCTCTAGATCATGTGCCTCCAATTCACCCAGTAGTAAATGGGTAACCTTATAACGGATTAGCGTACAACAGTGAGATGGTGACTCAGAACAATGACCCGAACGGAGGTCTCACGAGCAACGTTTTGTATTCAGTAATCGAACGGATGAATAGTATAACCGTACTGTGAATCTCGATTAGTTGGGATTGGTTGTTCACGTAGAAGGATGGTGACGATATCATGATGTCACGTAAACCATCACCCTGAGTAAGGGTTAAACAGGCTCCATACTTCATGGGTAAGCTTTGGAAAACAGGAAACTAGCGGAGTAAATTGTAAATAGACCAACAGAAAGCCAACAGGAAACCAAGAAAAATAAGAAAATTTTGCATTGACAATTAGTGACTATAAACATGGATGTTCGCTGTGAAAGGAACAAACAGGCCAGTTTCACCGTTCTGGGTTAGACCATTTTAAAATTCAGGATGAGAAGAAGACTGAGAAGTGTCGGGAAAATCTCAAATGTCTGGTTGAATCAAATGTATGGAAAATTATGTGACGTAAGTCAGGGAGACTGGTTCACGTAACGTCAGGGCGTGTCCATAAAGGCACACGCATGGCCGAGTGGTTAAGAAGCCTGTTTTGCAACCACGTGGTTTCAGATTCAGTACCACTTCTATTATTACTCTGGGCTGGCCAATGTCTGGTGTGTGAATTTCGTAGACGGATACTGAAAGTAGTCTGTTAGTCTGTCAAACAGATACACACATGCACAGACATACACACACGTTTATACATAAAGTATATATGTGTGAGTGTGTGTGTATATATGTGTGTGCGCGTGTGTGTCTTTTCGTGTTTGTTTGTCTCCCACCACAGCTTGACATCCAGTATTGGTTTGTTTATATCTCCGTAACTTAGCGGTTCGGTAAAAGAACCGGATAAAATGAGTATCAAACTTTAAAAAATAAGTACTGGAATCGATTTGTTAGACTTGACCCTTCAAGGCGGTTTCTCAGCATCGCTGCAGTGCATTGATTATAATTTGGGGGGGGGGGCTGCGACGACGAGGGTTCCAGTTGATCCGTTCAACGGAACAGCCTGCTCGTGAAATTGATGTGCAAGTGGCTGAGCATTCCACAGACACATGTACCCTCAACGTAGTTCTCGGGGGAGATTCAGCGTGACACAGAGTGTGACAAGGCTGGCCCTTTGAAATACAGGTACATCAGAAACAGGAAGATAGAGTGAAAGAAAGTCGTGGTGAAAGAGTACAGCAGCGTTCGCCACCACCCCCTGCCGGAGCCTCGTGGAGCTTTAGGTGTTTTCGCTCAATAAACACTCACAACACCCGGTCTGGGAATCGAAACCGCGATCTTACGACCGCGAGTCCGCTGCCCTAACCACTGGGCCATTGCGCCTCCACAGTGATTATAAATAAATAAAAAATGAAGGTAAGGTAGTGTTACGTTAGCTTAAGCGACCTTACAGCATCTGTCCTTGTCTTCCCTAATCCTTCGCTGTACTCACTTGCTTACCTCTCCTGTGCCACCACGCCGCAAAATGAGTACGATCACTTTCATTTTCGCTTCCCCCCATCGGGAATAATTGCAACGGGCGTTCCTTAGTATAAACAGTTCGAAAGTGGAATAAATCGGTTTACTGAGAGGAAGAAGAAAATTTTAATATTTTGGGTAGAAACCTTCGTTGAAGAGTACTAACCGAAACGCTCAATTTTCCCCCTCTTCTCTGTGGCTTACCAGTTTATTACATTGTTGGACTTTTCATATTCTTTCAATTTTCAGTTTTCGTCGAATCATTTTGCTTTTACTTTTTAATAACATATAACAATTTATATATGATTTGGCCAATAACATAGATTACATTTGCAATAATCTTTATGAGGATTGACCTCTTGATCTTTATTTGTGCGATCTGATACTATTATCCATTTTGCCTTTGAACAATGCATTTGTTGTTTTCGTTAAGCTCTGAACTATCCATTGTACATTATCTGCAAGTATATTTTGTTGCGCCCTCGCAGTTTTTTCTAGCGTTTCACCTCTCAAGAGTCAATAAAATATTTATTTTTCCATATCCTACGAAATACGCATTATTTCAGATCTATGTAATCATTATTAATTAATTACTTAATTAATATTTATTATCTTCTTTGATCGGCAACTCAACAGGCTAAATAACTATTATTTATCATGAGAGCAATGTTTTAAAAATGATTCAATTATAAATGATATTTAATATTATTTAATAATTATTTAATATTCTTTTTATCTGCGTCAACAAATATACAACTTATATTGTTACTAAATGTTCAACGCTTCGACCAACAATCATGCAACTCTATATATTTACGTAACGATTAAAACTTCGGCAAGTTACAGTGATGCAATGTTCCTGCTAAGGATACCCAATATGGCTTTTAATAATCTTTTTCACTATAGGAATAACACCTGAAATTTTGAGGCAGGGACTGGTCGATTGCATCGGCCCCGATACTCGACTGGTTCTTATTTTATCTTTTCGGATATGGCTCTTAATATTTTCCTTTTATTTCTAATTTGATCCAATTGAAGTGTTTTAATATTGGAGAAAAGATTTTTGCAAAAATAACATGGCAGTCCTGGTTTAGGACGACTGTTGCTGTAATTTAGCCCCGGGACACATCGTCTCCAGCTGGTTATACGACACGATCTGTGTCCTTATATTTTCGAACAGGGAAATTTAGCACCCCCACTCAGCTATAAACAATATCTGTGTATCGCCATTTCCGGGTTATTTCCCTTCATCAGCACAGTCAGCATCGGGACCGATGCAATCTACCAGTCCCTGCCTCAAAATTTCAGGTGTTATACCTATAGTAAAAAAAATTATTAAAAGCCATATTGGGCATCCTTAGCAGAAACGTTGCTTCACTGTAACTTGCCGAAGTTTTAATCGTTTGAAAATATAAGGACACAGATCGTGTCGTATAGCCAGCTGGAGACGATGGCTCCTGGGGCTAAATTACAGCAACATTTGTCCTAAACCAGGACTACCATGTTATGTTGGCAAAAATCTTTATTTCAAAGTACTGTTGCTGATATCTCTCGTTGCGAGATTTAAGAAAATAGTAATTTTCTGTTTTAATATTCCTTGCATCAAATATGCTATCACTCGCGTAATTAAAAGTTCTTTACTCGAGAGATACTGACAATAAATGCATATTATATCTTATCTTTAGGCAAACGTTATTTTTTTATTCTTCCAAATATTTTTTTGATATTTTTTCCTTGATGATAAAATCTTCTGAATATATGCCTGACACAACTTTAGAGTGTTCTGGTATATCTAATTTGACTTTGAATGGTGTCGCTATTTTTTTCTTTACACGGGACATCCGTTTCCTACCACCAGTTTGCAAATAACTTGATTTCTACTGTAAATTATCTTGAATTCATCTAAAATAAATACATTTTACAAGATTCATTCCCATCTACATTATCTTTACTTGAAAAACAAATCGAATAACCGATCTCATTGAAGTTATCTCTCTTGCTCATTGCTCATAAATTTTTTAAACATCTCTGGACAGAATTTTTTTCCTGCTAACCTGCATGGATAATCTCAGTTGATCAAAGTGTTTCACTTCACCGTCTTCTATAAGTATGAGCCTGCTGTGTGTGTATTTTAATATATAGAATGCGCCCTTGAGGTACTTTCTCTCTGTCATATCGTTGTTAAAGATAAAATGAGTCTTCATCATCATCATTGTTCGACCGTGGTCGAGACAATGGAATTTACCATGCTACGCCAGACTTCACGGTCCATCATGGCATTATGGAGGTCCTGTTGCTGGATGCCTGTATCCCTGGAGATTACATCAGGGTAGGAGAGTGTGCGCCCTCTGGTATTGCGAGTAGATGGCTTCCAGAGGAGAAGAGTAGAAATTACTTCTTTTTCAGCTCTACAACAATGTCCAGCAAACTGGACTCTCCTACCTTTCACAAGAGATGACACAGGTGGTAGTTTCCCATATATTTGCATATAAATGAGTCTTAATAAGCTTCTAGATACTATGAAGATTGTTTGTTCAGAGTAATTTACTTAAACCTTTTGTGCCTTATGGAACAAAGGTCATCGGTAACTTTTCTGCACTGTTGTCTACCCTGGGCCGTCTATAAGACCATCAATTTCCAGGTCTTGTTGGTTTAGGATTGTCATCGATTCTTCTGCAACTTTGCTCTTTTCTAGGTCGGGGCGTTGGCCCTACGTAAATCCACTTTTACACTAGCGAAGAAGTTGTCTATATTAGTCTAGCCTCTATCCTTAAACGTGCCCAGAATGGAATGCCCTCGCAGGAGCTTGCACTCTACTGGCATAGCTCTCGGGATCATTGAGTCTCACGAGCCGCCACAACACCGCAACAAGGGCTGGACCTGTTGGTGATTATTCAGAGATAAAGTATCTTTAAGTTTATGTTCTGAACTTTTCAAAATGTCTCGCATAGCTTCTGTTTCATTGGTTAGCAACTGAGTTGATGTTCTTTAGATATATATATATATATATATATATATATATATATATATATATATATATTATATATATAATATAATATATAATTATATATATATATATATCTGATTAAAAAATTTTGGCACAAGGCCAGCAATTTTCGGGGAGCGGGTGAGTCGATTACATCGACCCCAGCACTCAACTGGTACATATCTTATCGTCCTCGAAAGGATGAAAGGCAAAGTCGAACTCAGAACGTGAGGACGGACGAAATGTTGCTGAGTATTTTGCCCAACGAGCTAACGATTCTGCTTGCTCACCATCTTAGCTAGAGGCTATAGTAAAAGACACTTGCTCAAGGTACCACACACACATATATATATATACATACATACTATTAAACTCCAAGAATATCTAAACAATTAACATGCTGTCTTGTTTGATACAATATGAAAGAGATGGATCATTTCTGCACGATGATATAAATTATTTATTTCATTGGGTGAATGCAATATTTCTGTAGTTATTAATGTTCTGGTGGATAAAAAATATTTAAGTTATGAATTTAAGTGAATTTTTGTAGTGTTTTACTGATACATTCTAATATCATTGCATAGTGAGTCTTTACTGCTTCTTCGTTAATTGAAAGAAGGAAGGACAAAACTTTCAAAAGCAGATTCTATTGTTTTCAGTTGAGGATAAACCAGACAGAGCTTGTAGCTGATTTCTTCATTTTGTGAAATTCTGAAGATTCACTGTTGTGTATGCAATAAAAATATTTCAATATTTTTAAGATCCTGAACTAAGTTCTCTACTTGACAATACTAGTAATAAATGCATATTATACCTTAATCTTTAGACTGATATTCATTTTTTTTTTTTTATTCTTCCAAACTCTTTTTTGATATTTTTTCTATTATAATAAAGCATTCTGGATAACATCTTTGATACAACTTTGGGTCACTCTGACATGATACGTAGTTAGAAATTATAAAATGTTACCATTTTCCTCCTTACATAGGACAGCGGCTTCCTCCCATCAATTTGCAAATAACTTGTAACAGCACTGATGTAGCGTAATGCCTTCAATCTTATCATTCCTAGTGGAATGATAACATCTCCTGTAAAATGATTATTAACGTTAATGCAAAATGATTATTATCAGCTCTTTGTTGTTGCTTTTGCTGCTGTGGTTTTTGTGATTGATGTGGTTGTTGTTGTTGGGGTAGATTTCGTTGCTGTTATTGTTGTTTATCCGAGTCATCTCTGACTGAGTAAATTCATGATTAAAAACATTCCAGTGGTGACCATTATTTTGCCTTTCTATTCCAGAATATGATTTAGGATAATTTGACTATTTCTAGTAGTATTTAACTATGCATGATGTGTATGTGTGTGTGTGCGCGTGCGTGCGTGCAAGCGTGCATTAATATTTGTTTTTATGTCCCACCAAGGCGCGTGGCTCAGTGGTTAGAGCGTCGAGTTCACAATCATGAGGTAGTGAGCTCGATTCCCGGACCGGGCTATGTATAGTGTTCTTGAGCAAGACACTTTATATATGTTGCTCCAGTTCACTCAGCTGTAGAAATGGTGCCAAGCTGTATCGGTCTTTACCTTTCCCTTGGATATCATCGGTGGCATGGAGAGAGGAGGCTGGTATCTGGGCGACTGCTGGTCTTCTTTAAACAACATTGCCCGGACTTGGCCTCGGAGGGTAACTTTCTTGGTGCAATCCCATGGTCATTCATGACCGAAGGAGCTATTTACCCTTTACTCTATGTCGCATTATAACAAGAGCAATTTTATATTAAGCTGAAGTATTACTCATACTTCAAGTAGAGAATATATTTATTATACTTTCACAAGAGGAATGATGACAATGACTTCGGTGACTATCGAAACTTCGAAGTTACTGTCACCACTCTTCTTGTAAAAGTGGATTATATATGTAATTATGTATATAAAATATTCACTATATATATATATATATATATATATATATATATATATATATATATACATATACATATATATTATGTGT
>NW_021832152.1:0-17500 GCF_006345805.1 Octopus sinensis
TGTATTTAATCCTTGCTTGTACAATACAGAGACACGGTCAGTTTAGAGTTTAAATCCGTTTTCTTTTGAGGTTGAAACTGGTTTCTGAAAAACATCACCGTTGTGAATTTTCGAGAATTTTCGAGACTTACTTTAAATAAAAGTAACGACTGCGGTTTAGAGTAAATATGCTACCTGTATTATTATAATGCGTAATACATTAATACAAGTGGCTTTCAAATCTTCATGAAAATCTGAAATCCATATCCATTAAATTATATTAAAATATTGTTTACATTACAGTTCTATATTTGAGAGATGAGGAATTATGTACATTATTTACATTAGGCGCAGGAGTGGTTGTATGGTAAGAAGATTGCTTCCGGTTCCGGTTGTTAGTGTTCTTCACTGTACCATTGAAGTCGCCACGCTGGTGTGCAACTGACGAAAGTTGAATTTGGAAGACGCTCTACTGTAAGGTAAGACCTTTTTTGCTTTTTGAGTCTAGTAAGGATTCGTTGTTTGTGAGATTTATTTTTTGTACAGGCAAGGAGACCTCACTGGATTCTGAGCTTTTGGTCTGCCTGCGGTAGAGACCTGTGTTTTTCTCACTTAGCTGTGAGAACTGCTGTCTGGAGGGGTGTTTCGCCACCAAATTAATTTAATTTGAGAGTTGAATTATTCTCAATTATTTTTGAGAACTATGTTTGTTTGTCTGCGTGGAAGTTTTTTTGAAAAATAATTTCAAGGAATTACACAAGGGATTATACAAGGATTGAAAAAGCTGTGAAGGCCAGGATTACCATGTGACCAAAAAAAAATTTATCTTTGCTGCATTTTGAACTCTTGTCCGCTTCTTATATTAAACTATAAGGCACAAAAAGAAAATGACTCTCTCCAGACACAACAAAAACAATGCAGTTATCAATAAAGAGATTTGTTGATTTGTTGGGGGAACAAACACTATTCAGGCGCAGGAGTGGCTCTGTGAGAAGAAACTTGCTTCCCAACTACATGGTTCCGGGTTCAGTCCCACTGCGTGGCACCTTGGGCAAGCGTTTTCTACTATAGCCCCGGGCCGACCAAAGTCTTGTGAGTGGATTGGAACACGGAAGCTGAAAGCAGCCCGTCGTGTATATATACATATATATATATATATATATATAATATATATATATATCATATATGTTATGTATATTTGAACTCAGAGCGTCAAGACGGACAAGACACTGCTGAGCTTTTCTCTCGGCGTGTTGACAATTCTGTCAACTCGCCGCCTTAATTAATATATACGTATTCCCATCAATTCCAAGACATTTAAATCATTCATCATTGGAGCTAGGAGACAGTGGAAACCTACTGGCATCCATATTCTTTCTCAGACCAACAATCTTTCCTCGATTAGTGAATCAAATGGGAACATTTATCCTGACCAATCTCTGGTCACATGTCCTATGAGAAAGCTGTAAATACCGCTGTCTCTTAGGGTTGTGAATATTAACCGAACACAAGCATAAGGTCATTGACAAAAATGGTGTCAGTGACGTTAAGTTTTCTCTCTTCTGCAGATCCTCGCATGTAACCTTGGCATTTCTTCAAAAGTGCAAGCAAAATGTTCACTGCCAAGAACGCATAGCAGTACAAGGTAAACTGTTATTCTGGGATATTTCTGTCAATAACCTAATTCTGTTTATGACTTCTTAGCGATAAATGTTTGGACCAAGTTGTCGTCTTTTAGTGGAATCGACAGCAGCACATTGAACCTTGACAAGACGTGTTGAGTTTTATCTCTATCACTGAGTGACAAAAATCAAAGGTTTTCTTATAAATCACCCATACAGAAGATTTCAGCAATACTGGTTTGTTTCCTAGGGGTAACTCTGTTAAAGTAGAGCTGTTTGTTACTTCCCCCAACTCCTTTCCTCCTGCGTATTTCACTTGTTTTATTTTTAATCTTGGAAAAACATATTTAAGAAAACTGTGTACATTTTACCCATATTTAAACCAGTATTTTTGAGGCCACATGTTTCTTAGTTATTAGACATAAATGCTGTCCGTAAAAGTAGCCAATCAACACATCACGTTTACTGTTTGTTTTGTTTTTAACAGGTTACAATTTTTTCTGTACAGCGCAAGTTCCTTATACCAACATCCGACAATCGGTTCTCTCCCTTGAGCCTTTTTGATTTAGTTGTTTCACAACACTGGTGTTATGTGTACTGAGAGAGATTTGCGCAGCAGAAACCACGAAACTCATTTAATTATGAAGCATAGAAGTTGTTTGTCTTACAGTTTTGACCTCTCTTCCGAGAATGACTCCAGATCATCTTGAGATGAATCATTAACAATCATTAACAATCTTGGTGTTAATTAGTTTTTTTTAGTTTTTCCTGTTGCCGTGTACAGTTTGTGAGTTAAATGTCAACTTACAGCTCATAGTCCACCGTTCACGTCATTTCCTAAAACAAAGCCTTTGGTTTAGAGCGGTTGAAGAGCAATTGCTTAACCTATAGATGTCGCTGGTCGGTACTTCCGGTAACTGGCCCTCCATCATTTACGGCGACAAGTATTCCAGTCGATCCGGTTAACGGAACAGCCTGCTCATGAAATTAACATGCAGGTGGCTGAATGCTCCATAGATAGATACGCGTACCCTTAACATAGTTCTCAGGGACGTTCAGCGTGACACAGAATGTGACACGGCTGGCTCTTACTGGTAGAGCTCATTTTTGCTAGCTGAGTGAACTGGAGCAATGGGAAATTAAGTGTCTTGCTCAAGAACACAACGAGCCGCCAGGAATTTAAAACTCACAACCTTACGATTGCAAACCAAATACCGTAACCACATGGCTACGCGCCTTTCCGGTAAATTTTGGATAATGGATCAAATCTAGAACTGGTCGATGTTTTCGTACAGATGACGAAGCGAGGTAATCCATTTTGCTTGTGTATTATGTTTCTTTATTGCCCACAAGAGGCTAAACATAGAGGGGACAAACAAGGACAGACACACGGATTAAGTCGATTACATCGACCCCAGTGCGTAACTGGTACTTAATTTATCGACCCCGAAAGGATGAAAAGCAAAATCGACCTCGGTGGAATTTGAACTCAGAACGCAACAACAGACGCAATACCGCTAAGCATTTCGCCCGGTGTGCTAACGTTTCTGCCAGCTAGCCGCTTGTGTATTATCATTTCCATTGCTCTCTGGACACTCCCAACGCCAACGACACCACAACTCAGTAAGATATTCAATGTCCGACAACTGGGAATTTCCAGATGCTCAAAGCGTTCTTTCAGACCTTGATCGATCGCTAATAACATCAAATCAGTTTGTAATCTATCGATTCGTATAATGGTCGTTCTTCTATTTAGTGTTTTTATCGACGTAATGGCCTTCTTCCATCTTGTTGTGAGCGGTAATTTAAACCGCTTGAATCCTTCACTCATTTCTGTTTCTTCATAAGCAACAACTAGAAGACCGTGAAATGCAAGTAGGGCTATCGGTGATAATGTTATTGTTGATGTCTTGATCGCGGTTCATGGCTTTCGCAATTTTCTCGATGGCAGAAACTACTCGGCATTTTTGCAATTTTTGCGCTTCATTTTGATGTCTGAGCCAAATGTTTCTTCTCAAAGAAACTAGTTCCCTCAGAAATCTAAACAGTTGTATATAACGGCCCAATAGTTATTCATCCTTTTCCTGTAACCAATCGAGAAATAATTCCTAGAATTTATGTAGAATATTTACTAAAGATCTTTATCTAGTTACAGTTTATTGTGCCCCGGGAGGGACATTATGCCAGTAATACCCTCCCCCTCCCACATACACACACCACGCTCGGGTTCTATTTCACTTCTTTATTATTTATTTGCAAGTGGGTTAACTACTTAATCAATTAAGTTGTCGATTGCCTGATTAATCCTTCGGTCAATTAATCAATTAAGCTTTTTGAAGTCCTTTCGTCACCAATCGTGACCTCATCAACGACTATTAAAATCCTGATTGACTGAGTGACCGAACGATTAATCAAGCAATCGATTGGTTGATTGGTTAAATAGTTAAGTAATTGATAAATAAATAATAAAGAAATGAAACAGAACCAGTGCGTGTGTTTATTATTGCCATAATGACCCTCCTGAGATACAATAAAATTTGTTTCAACACACCAGTTCGCATCAAGAGACTTGCAAATCAAATTTAGAAAGCGGAATATTAAGAGACTCCTGTGGACTTTTGAAGTGAAAGAGAATCAACGCGTGAGTTTATTATTGACATAATGACCACATCCCACCCCGCGATGAAACAATGTTTTTTTATTACTCAACGATCATCCGTAACTGACTTCACCGAAATATTCACTAGTTACATTTTACTGTTTCATTAATGCTATCAACTTGCGCTTTTTTTCTTTTTTTTTTACAATAATGCAAACGAGATAAACCAGTTTTGTTGGAGAATTTTAAATGAAAGTGGTAGGCTGGGGTTCACCAGACTTGTGTTAATGGTTAAAGTTTAGAGGGATATTATTTATTACACAAAAGATGAATAGTCCTTTATGCCAACCGTCCAGGACACCATGTCTGTACATGTATGTATGTATGCATGTATGTATGGATGGATGGATGGATGGATGGATGGATGGATGGATGTATGTATGTATGTATGCATGTGTGTGTGTGCCTATGTATGTATCTATGTATGTACATGTATGAGTGCGCATGAGCCAGAAGAGGTAATGCAATCTCATGGAAATCACTTCCTATAATGTTACAATGAAGAAAACAAAACAAAACAAAGGAACATAGATATCAGTTATTGTGTATTCTAGAGATACTGCATATCTAAAACACGGACGAATATAATATCTATGGTTCGTTCCAAAGATAGGCTATATCTGAAAGACCCCAAAAAAGGAAGACATAGTTGATAATGTATTCCATATATATATATATATAATATAATTCGAGACAAAACCACTATTTTAAAACCAAACAAGGAAAGACTTAATCAATACATAAAATTTTAATATAAATTAAATAATTATTTATTTTATTTATTTTATTTATTTTATTTAATTTATTTTATTTATTTTATTTAATTTATATTAAAATTTTATGTATTGATTAAGTCTTTCCTTGTTTGGTTTTAAAATAGTGGTTTTGTCTCGAATTATATTATATAATATTTTACTATAAATTGGATTTAACCCTAAATCTGATTTTTCCCTGTAATTTTGGATTCATTCCCTAATATTTATTATATATATATATATATATATATATATAGATATATATATATATATATATTATATATATATATATAGTTAATCCAAACAAGAAAGCACAAAAAAAAACACAACAACGCGATGACGTGGAACAAATATAGTATTATTGGACGCTAAGGAAGAGAAGAAGGAGGGTTTAACGTTCGAGCGGAGCTCTTCGTCAGGAAAATATGAAAAGGAAAGATCCAGAGAAGGGAAGACGGAGGAAAAAAAAATCCCAACGGTATACACGCGGTCACATTTTGAATATACATATATATATATATATATATATTATATATATATATATATATATATATATGCATGTGTGTGTGTGGAATCACTTGGCTTAGTGGTTAGGGTGTCCGCATCATGATCGTAAGATTATGGTTCCGATTCCTGGACCGGGCGACGCGTTGTGTTCTTGAGCAAAACACTTCATTTCACGTTGCTCCAGTCCACTCAGCTGGAAAAAATGATTAGCGCTGCGATGGACTAGCGTCCCGTCCAGCTGGGGAACACATACGCCATAGAAACCAGAAAACCGGGCCCATGGGCCTGGCTAGGCTTTAAAAGGGCGCATTTATTATTATTATTATTATTATTATTATTATTATTATTATTATTAATATTATTATTATTATTATTATTATTATCATTATTATTATTATTATATATATATATATATATATATATACTAATACAATTGTTCGTTTGTTTTCCACCTGCCTTCGTCTTTTGTTTATTTTCATAAAGCTTCCCGTTATATATATATATATATATAGTTAATCCAAACAAGAAAGCACAAAAAAAAACACAACAACGCGAGGACGTGGAACAAATATAGTATTATTGGACGCTCAGGAAAGAAGGAAAGAAGGAGGGTTTAACGTTTCGAGCGGAGCTCTTCGTCGGAAACATAGGAAAAGGAAAGATCCAGAGAAGGGAAGAGAGAGGAAAAAAATCGCCAACGGTACACACGAGTTCATGTATATATGGGTACAGGACGTCACCAACAGTAAACAACATGAAGTACGAAAACAAATGAGTTCAATACGCAAACAACGAGAGAAACACAAAACAGAACAAGTAACATAAAGAACAACCCTTCATTAGTTGTCAGCTGTCTATCTACTCAGTTCGAGGTGTGGGCGTGGCTGTGTGGTGAGAAGCTTGCTTCCCAACCACATGGTCTCGGGTTCAGTCCCACAGCGTGATATATTGCGCAAGTGTCTTCTATTATAGCCTTGCGCCGACCAAAGCCTTGTGAGTGGATTTGGTAGACGGACTCCGAAAGAAGCCTGTTGTATCTATCTATATACTAATGTGCTTGTGCTTATCGTCCCACAATCGCTTGATAACTGATGTTGGTGTGTTTATGTCACCGTAACTTAGCGGTTCGGGAAAAGAGGAAGATAGAATAAGTACTTAGCTTACAAAGAATAAGACCTGGAGATCGAGTTGTTTGACTAAAGGTGGCGCTCCAGCACGGCCGCAGTCAGTTGTCTGAAAGAAGTAAAGGAAAAAATATATATACGGGTGTGTGTGATTGTGTATAGAATAATATATTAATAAAAGTAATTCCAGCCTTGTCTGATTTTCACGTTTTATTTACAATCTTATAATTATATAAGATAACATAATATGATAAAATAAAATAAAATAATAGAATGTTAAATGTTCATTCTGATTGAACTAGTACTTTCATGCATTAAATTATGCAATCTTCAGGTTCATGTAGTAGTAGTGACAGTCATGCTTCACAATTTTTGACTGTATATATATATATACAGTATATATATATATGACTGTATATATATATATATATATATATATATATATATATATATATATATATATATACAGTTATATATATGACTGTATATATATATTATATATATATATATATATATATATATATATAATATATATTATATATATATATGTATATATATATATATATATAATATATATATATACAGTATATATATACAGTATATATATTGACTGTATATATATTATATATATGTATACAGAGTATATAATGTATAACATTAATATATATATTATATATTATAACTATATAACATATACACACACCATATATATATATATAATATATAATATATATATATATATATATATATATATATATATATATATATATACGTTATACTATCTAAATATATAACATACATATTTATATATATATATATACATATATGTGTGTGTGAGTATGTTATATACGTATATGCATATATATGTATATATATATATATATATATATATCTATATATATATATATACTGCTTTCTAAAAAGAAAGTATAGAAAAACAGGACCTACGACAAAAATAACCATAACAACAACAACAACAACAGTAATGTCAATAACGCCAACAATGAACAAAAACACCGACGAAAACGTCAAGATAATCTACAAAAGAAATTCTAACCTGTGTTTGCTTCTTTATTTATTTATGTAGTTTTTGTTTGTTTGTTTGTTTGTTTGTTTTTGCAATCGATTGTTACAGAACTGATAGGTAGAAAGCAGAACACAACGTAGCAAATTTCATGATACCAGCAATCGATCGATTGATCGACCGGCCAATCGATTGATAAAATTAAATCATATAACTAAAAACTAATGAACTGGTAGCCCGATTGCGAGCTATCGATTAGAAGAGATATTGAATCTGTGTTTTCTAAAGTGCTTCAGTTATAATTCTCCGTCAAACATAATAATAATAATAATAATAATAATAATAATAATAATAATAATAATAATAATAATAATAATAATAATGCCCTGATGCAGTACCAGGCAGTGGCTCTCATGGCTTCTGATCTTAACTGATTGGAAGTGTTATCATGTACATTGTTTTGTCTTGGTATAAAAGATGGGCTACAGCAAATATTCTGCTCAATACCACAGATTTGCTTGTCAGTTGTTTGACCTTAACCAGTTGAGCATGTCCCTTAGTGGCTGACGATATGTGCATCTCTGACCACGAGCAGAAGTAGTGGGGGAGCATCATAGCCATATGTCGAGACAGATTCTTTGGGGTTTGAATAATTCACCTCTGGAACCATGGATGTTTCGTTCAACATCCTTAAACAACCCTTATTCAGGGACCTTTTGGGTGGGATGGGTTACTCGACCAGAAGAAAATTCTAACTGGGCCCCACCTGCAAGGCCATGTGCTGTTTATCTTGATATGAGATCACCATGTCGCGCACATATGGTTGTGATGCATGTGCCTGGTGTACCCTTATCAGCCGGGTAGTCATGATGGGTATATTGGGCTTCGTATATTTTACTCCAGTGTCACTTTGATGGCAGACATGCTCTCTCACTCAATAATGATTATTATTATTATTATTATTATTATTATTATTATTATTAATTATTATTATTATTATTATTATTATTATTATTATTCAGTAGTTTTATTTTTATAGCGTGCTTTCACTTCACTACCGAGCGCAGCTCTGTGTGCCTTGGGTATGTGCTGTGATTTGTTGTGATGCTCTGATGGTTATTGTATGGAAAGTGTTCTGCGTAGGATGTGTGCAGTGCCTAGTAGTGCAATTTTCCGTATGTCATATGTGTTTGTAAGTCCTGGTGTTTTTGTTATGTATTTGTCTGAATATTTTTTTATCATGCCTAATGCACCTACTATGATAGGAATTGTTTCTGTTTTCAGATTCCACATTCTAGTTACCTCTATTTCCAGGTCTTTGTATTTTGAGAGTTTCTCCATTTCTTTTAGAGACATGTTGTCATCTGCCGGTATTGATACATCAATTAGAAAGCATTTTTTTTCTTCATGATCTCTGACAACTATATCTGGTCTGTTGGCCTTAATTTCTCTATCTGTGTGTATCGGCATATCCCAGAGTATGGTTGCTTTCTCGTTTTCTGTGACCTTTTCTGGTGTGTGCCTATACCATCTTTTTTCTGTTGTTATTCCATAATGTTGGCATAGCTTCCAATGTATGTAGGTTCCAACTCTGTCATGTCTGTGAATATATTCCTTCTTAGCCAGGACTGGGCAGCTAGAGATAATATGATTATTGTTTCTTGTCCATCTCCACATATTCTGCAGTTACTTGTAATATTTCTTTTCATTACATGTTTTTGGTAATTTCTGGTGGGGAGGCTTTGGTCTTGTGCTGCAATTAAAAATCCCTCCGTTTCTGCTTTGAGTCCTGAGCTTCTCAACCATTGCTGGGATTTTTCTTTGTCTATTTCTTTTGCGTTTAGTTTAGTCCAGTATTTACCATGAAGGGGCTTTTCTTGCCATCGTTTTATCATGGTTCGTTGCTGTTCTACTTTTAGTTTGGATTTCATTTGTTTTATAGCTTTTGTTGTTTCTTCAACTTCTTCTTCTTCTTCATGTTTATTAGGAGGTATGATTTCTTGTTTGTATTTCAGCTCCTTAAATACTGAGAACAGTTTTTCGTTTTGCTCGTGTTTTGCCGCTATCTGGATCAGTTTTCCTTCCTTCTGAAGTAGATATTTTTGCAGTCCTATGGTGGTTATTTTATAGTAGTTTTCCAGCTGTATAAGGCCTCTACCACTTCTATACGTTGTATATATAGTCTTTCTATGTCAGATTTGGGTGATGCATCCTAGATCCTGTCATTATTTTTCTTGTTTTCCTATCTATTTTGGTCAGTTCATTTCGTGTCCAGTTAAGGATATTGTAGCTGTAACTTATAACTGGGACAGCTAAAGTGTTGATACCTATTATCTTGTTTTTAGCATTGAGCTCTGTTTTTAGTATTGATCTAACTCGTCTATAATATTCTTTTTTATTTTCTCTTTCATTTGTGTGTGTTGTGTCTTATCTAGTTCATGGATTCCTAAGTATTTGTAAGTTTGGCTTTGGTCTAATTCTTTTATTTCATTGGTTTTATCTAGTGTGATGTTGTTACTCTTAACTAGTTTTCCTCTTTTCAGGGTTACTTTGGCGCATTTTTCTAATCCAAATTTCATATCTATTTCTTTGGTAAATCCATGAACTGTCTTTAATAGTGTGTTCCAGCTGTTTGTCATTTGCAGCGTATAGTTTTAGGTCATCCATATATAAAAGGTGGCTGATCGTTTTGTGCCGTAACATTTATATCCGCATCCAGTTCTATTTAGTATATCAGATAGAGGTGACAGTGCCAAGCAGAAAAGGAGTGGAGAGAGCGTGTCTCCCTGGAATATTCCTCTTCTAATGGGGATGTCTTTTGTTTTTATGAGTCCCTCTTTTGTTTGGAGGTGTAGGACTGTTTGCCATTTATTCATAGAGTGCTCTATGAATTTTATGATTGTTGGTTCTACTTTGTTAATGGCTAGTGTTTCGAGGATCCATGTGTGGGGGATGCTATCAAACGCCTTTTTGTAGTCAATCCTGGCCATACTGAGGCCTTTCTTCTTTCTGTGGCTGTCTTCAGTTATGGCTTTATTAATCATTAGTTGATCTTTACAGCCATATGAGCCTTTGCGGCATCCTTTCTGCTCTTCTGGGAACAGTTTGTTTTCGTCCAGGTGCTTGTTCAGCCTTTGCGATATCACTGCAGTAAATGCCTTGAACATAGTAGGGATATTATTATTATTATTATTATTATTATTATTATTATTATTATTATTATTATTATTATTATAATTATTATTACTATTATTATTATTATTATTATTATTATTATAATTATTATTATTATTATTATTAATATTCTATGTTTGACTTTAGCTTTGCATTTGTACAAGTTGGCTCCAAGTCTCACCCAGAGACCTCAAGAGACAACAAGTTGGAAGTTCATGCTGGTGTTATGCCTAGGGTGCCATATATTTGGTTTTGTGCTTAGTGTTGTACATACGAAAATGATGAGGATCCGGTGAAAGTGTTAGGAGTCTGGTTTGGACCAGAATATAGGAACTGGGAAGCGGTCATGAATAGGGTGGCCAAGCTCACCCAGAAATGGTCAGAAAGGAAACTGCTCCTGAAAGGCCGAGGGAAAGTAGCAACTGAATATATCACCTCGGTAGTGTACCACCACCTAGCCATCGTACCTTGTCCCAAGAAAACTCTGACCAGATTGAAGCGCTTGCTTTTCAGATTCTTATGGAAAGGTCAAGTTTCGCTGATCAGAAAATTCCTCTGCTGTCAACACTTACACCGTGGTGGTCCTGGGATGCCATCATTAATGATGTGGCGTCACACTCTGAGGTTGTCGTACCTACAGAAATATTTAAATAACTGCGATGATGTGGACGACGACGAAAATAAGGGTGAAATGTTGTGGACGCCTATCGTGCGATACATCTTTCCGCAGCTCATCTCGTTGACAGAGCAGCAGTCATGGATCAAACGTACACCAAGGTTGGGCGTTTGGTATCTAGGATGTTACCAGGCACCCACTGCATTGTACCAGCTGCCCAAAACCGTTAGCGGGAAAACAAACCAAGATTTCTATTGGGGGCTAGTTGGGGGTATGAGTGATGATGGCCGAGGATTGAATCTAGGCATCGACGAGAACAGTCTGAGTAGACTCTTCCAGAGGACCTTCGGGTCGAAGATCATGGACAATTTCCCAAAGTTTTTGGCTTGGCAGTGCTACAGAGGGGCGTTACCCGTTGGAGAGAAGCTCTTCAGACATGGACATGCCAACAGCCGAACCTGCCCAAGATGCTTGTAGTGGTACGAAGCCGTCCTTCATGCAATAAATCAGTGTCCAAGCATTAGAGGCTCGTGGGATTGTGTGGAACAGCTGTTGTCGCGTGCTGAGTATATAGTGAAGATCGACGCACCACCATTCCTTAGCAGAGAAAGAAGGCAGATCTTTCTCTGTTTAGTGACTGTGGCAAAAGAGGCTGTGTGGCGGATCTGTCTGAAAGGTTTGAAGACAGTCACGTTCCTACCTGGTCAAGACCTCCTTAATTTCTTCAAATATTATTTGAAGAGGAAAGTGAGGGTATATTCATTTTCTTCTATTATTTTGTCATCATCATCATCATCATCATCATCGTCGTCGTCGTAGTCGTCGTTGTTGTTGTTGTTGTTGTTGTTGTTCTTGTTCTTCTTCTTCTTCTTCTTCTTCTCCTTCTTCTTCTTCTTCTTTTTCTTCTTCTTCTTCTTCTTCTTCTTCTTTTCTTCTTATTATTATTATTATTATTATTATTATTATTATTATTATTATTATTAAGGTGGCGAGCTGGCAGAATCGTTAGCATGCCGGGCAAAATGCTCAGCGGCATTTCGTCAGTTCTGATTTCAAATTCCGCCAAGGTCGTCTTTGCTTTTTATCCTTTCGGGGTCACTAAGTTAAGTACCAGTCAAGTACTGGGGTGGATGTAATCGACTCATCCCCTCCCCACAAATCTGAAAAGAAAAATTTCTGATTTTATTTCAAAAACTAACTCTTTTAAAACACGTGGTGATGTCTGCCTTGACCAGTGCCATGGAAAAAGAAGTGAAGACGTAACTGAGGGTTGCAACATACGTCAGAACCCTTGTCCTCATCCTTCATATGGAAGAGTAAGGAACAGTCATCAAGTTCAAAGTCCAAAAGACTACAGCACTACTATGACGGGAAATAACCGCAGCTAGAGCAACAACGACAACTACGAGATGTTCGCGGATCAATGAAACTCTTCTGCATCTAGTGCCCGGGTATTGCTGACTTGTGGGGCTTTCTACAACGGCTCTTGTCGGGTTATCGACCGAGACCATTATGTGAATCACCTGGTCACCTTCTTTTGGCCAGGAAGAGCAGTTGTTTTCCCGTCTGGTAGATATTTTCTTCTTCAGCTAAGCCCTCGTCGACGTTTTCAAGTCCCACTTGAAAAGAAACGTGAGGGTAGAGAGTGAAGTGTTGCCTCCCCATAATTTTGTTGAAAGAGGAGTAAATGTGGCGAGGTTGGCCCATATGAATGGGTCTATTCTGAGCATGTGCCTGTACGCTGGGGAGAAGGAAGAGGAGAGTAGTACCTGCCTAAGATTTTCTTCATGACTGGGGTGACAAGGATATTTGGGGTTCCTTGGTTGCCCCTAGGTGAAACTTACCGCTTTTTGAAGTATTTTAGTGTTTAAAATTTATTATTTTTTATCGTTTGCACGCTCTTTTGTATTTATTCTAATTTCGCTTTTTTACATTATTTACATTACTTACATTCGACGGATATTTGTCCTAATCTTGTTTGCTGTTAACACAACGTTTCGGCTGATAGACCCTCCAGCCTTCTTCGGGTGTCTTGGAGAAATTTCGAACCTGGGTTCTCATTCCTAAGATATACGTCGAATGTAAATAATGTAAATAATGTACATAACGTACATAATTCCTCATCTCTTAAATAAAGAACTCTACTGTCGCTTGTTTACGCATCATCCTTTTTGCTTTGTGTCCAGCTCTTGAAGTCAATAAAGAAACGATCATCATCATCATCATTGTGGAGGTGCAATGGCTCAGTGGTTAGGGCAGCGGACTCGCGGTCATAGGATCACGATTTCGATTCCCAGACCAGCGTTGTGAGTGTTTATTGAAAGAAAACGCCTAAATCTCCACGATTTTCCGGCAGGTGTGGGGTGACGAGCCCTGCTGTATTCTTTCATCACAACTTCCTATCTGTTTCTGGTGTATCTGCATTTCAAAGGGCCACCTTAGTCACACACTGTGTTACACTGAATCTCCCCGAGAACTACGTTAAGGGTACACGTGTCTGTGGAGTGCTCAGCCACTTGCACGTTAATTTCACGGATCAACTTGAACCCTCGTCGTCGTAACCGACGGTGTGCCACAGATTATTATCATTATCATCATCATCATCATCATCATCATCATTATTATTATTATTATTAGTAGTAGTAGTAGTAGTTAGTAGTAGTAGTAGTAGTAGTAGTAGTAGTAGTAGTAGTAAGGCAGCGAGCGGGCAGAATCGTTAGCTGGACGAAATGCTTTGCGATGTTTCGCCTGTCGCTACATACGAGTTCAAATTCCGCTGAGGTCGACTTTGTCTTTCATCCTTTCAGGGTCGATAGAACAAGTACCAGTAACACTGAGGTCGATGTAATCGACTCATTCCCTTCTCCAAAACGGCTGCCCTTGTGGCTAAATTTGAAACCATTATTATTATTATTATTATTATTATTATTATTATTATTATTATTATCATCATCATCATCATCATCATCATCATTATTATTATTATTATTATTAGTGATTGAGAGAGCAGTGCCATCAAAGTGACACTGGGGTAAAATATACGAAACCCAGTATACCCATCAGGACTACCCGTCTGATAAGGGTACACCAGGCACATGCATCACATGCATCAGAGGTTTCTTCTGATCGAGTAACCCATCCTGTGTAAAAGGGCACTTGCTCCTGGGGTTTCAGTGAAATCTTGGACAGGAGGGCTCCTTGATTATCCCTAAGGCCTTACAGTATCAGGAGGACCACATCTCTATCATCCTCTCCGACACTTTTTTTAAACCTTTGTCTAGTATGCAGATGTCCCTTCTTTTTCAGTTTATTTCTTGCTTTCATTTTTTCTTAACATTTCATTATAATAAAACCCCTAAAAATTATGTCTGTCTTTGTATTATCACCCTCGTCCTTCGCCCCTGTGACAAATAAATGAAATCATTATTATTATTATTATTATTATTATTATTATTAGTAGTAGTAGTAGTAGTAGTAGTAGTAGTAGTAGTAGTAGTAGTGGTGGTGGTGGTGGTGGTGGTGGTGGTAGTAGCGGCAGACGAAAAGGAAGGAAGGTAAGCATACCTAAGACTAACTTATCAGACGTGCTCTCACTGGTGCTGTTATCATTTAACCCTAGGTCAGTACTGATCAAGTAATCCTTTGATCAAAGGCTTTCATGCTAGATATATCAGTCCTATACTAGAATACCTAACACTGTGGAAGTGTGTGGCTTAGTGGTTAGAGGTGTTGGACTCCTGATCGTAAGATTGTGGTTTCTATTCCTGGACCAGGCAACGTGTTGTGTTCTTAAGCAAAACACTTCATTTCACATTGCACCAGGCCACTCAGCGAGCAAAATGAAGTAGTCCTGCGACAGACCGGCGTCCTGTCCCTGTGGGTAATATATACGCCGTGGAAACAGGAAAACCGGCCCTTATGAATCGGTGTTACTCGGGAAGGTAACTTTACCCTTTTTTTTTGTTCTTTGTCTCTACAGAACATTTATAATTAAAGAAAGGGCTGGGCATCATATGATAAAACAGAGTCAAAGCCACAATTCTTTTACTATAAGCACAAGGCCCGAACGGAGTTAATCGATTACATCGACCCCAGTGTTTAATTGGTACTTATTCTATACACACCGAAAGAAATGAAAGACAAAGTCGACCTCGGCAGGATTTGAACTGAAATTGTAGCAAGCCAAAGGAAATACTGTTCAGTATTTTGTCCGGCATACTAAACACTGTCAGCTCGCCACCTGAGTCAAAGTTAAAATGGCTTCAAATTTTGGCACAAGGCCGGCAGCTTTTGAGGATCGTGGGTCTGTCGATTATATTGACTTATCTGATGCTTTTTGTATCGACTACTCAAGGATGAAAGACAACGTCCACCACGACGGGATTTGAGCGCAAAAAATTAAAGAAGGACTAAAAGCCGCTAAGCATTTTATCCGGCATGTTAGCGAATTTGACATCGCCTTAGTCGAAATTAGAACAAAATCAGTTTTGACTTGGACATTTAAGTTTCGCTTTACGTTTTGTTTCGCTTTACGTTCTGTTTCGCTTTACCGTCTGTTTAACAAGTCAGCTGGTCGCCGAAGCCGCTAAGTGAAACGTAAAGCATGCACACGCGTGCGCACACATAGACACAAACAAACGCACGCACACACTCACGCATACACACATTCACGCATGTACCAACAGCTGTGTAAAGATAAACTAAAAGAAAACAGAAAAGAGAGAAAAAAGAAAGGAAGGAAGAAAGAAAGAAAGAAAGAAAGAAAAGAAGAAATAAATAAATAAAGAAAGAAAGAAAGAAAGAAAGAAAGAAAGGGGATGTTGTGTGCCTAGGGTAAATAGCATTTGCAAAATTGACGACAAATTCTGCTGCTGCTGCTGCTGCTGTGCTGCTGCTGCTACTACTACCAGCAGCAACAACAACAACAGTAGCAAAAACAACAACTACTATCACAAGAACAACAACAATAACAGCTCTTATTATTTTTGCAACTCTGAAGAGACAGTCTTATACAGACGTTGCTAGTTAATAAATTTGGTGAAGCATTGAAGTGGAAGGAGGGAGAGGGGAAAGAGAGAAAGAAGGGAAGAGAGAAAGAAGGGAAGAGAGAATGATGGGAAGAGAGAGAGGGCTTAAGCAAGTGAGCAAGTGGGAGAGAGAGAGGTTGATAGAGAGAGAGAGAGAGACATTAAAAAGGGGGAAAGTAAGAGAGAGAGAGAGAAACAGACAGACAGAGAGAGAGAGGGGGACAAACAGTAGAAAGAGAAGAGAAAGGAGGAGGTGGAGGAGGAGGTGGAGGAGGAGGAGGAGGAGGTGGAGGAGGAGGAGGTGGAGGAGGAGGAGGTGGAGGAGGAGGAGGAGGAAGAGGACGCGTGAAACGCTTTGCTAAGCATTTCAATTCCTATTGTCCCACTACGGGTTTCATTTGACGACGACGACGACGACGACGACGACAACGACGACGACGACGATGATGATGATGATGATGGTGATGGTGGTGGAGGAGGAGGTGGTGGCGGTGAGAGCTGAGGTTGGTAGTGGTGTTGGAGATAACGGTGTTGGTGATGTTAGTGGTGGTGGTAGTAATGGCGGTAGTGGTGGTGATGGTGAGGATGGATGGTGGCAGTCGTGCTGGTTGTGGTGGGTGGTGGTGGTGATGATGATGAAGATTTTGATGGTTATGGTGGTGATGATGATGATGATGATGATGATGATAACTTCCTGTTTAGTTTTATTTTGCGTTGTATGGTGAAGTGCATTGCAATTATTACTTGCTGTCAGTGCATGGTGAGCCGGCGGGAGAATGTCATACTTGAATGAACACTGTATCAGTTGATATAGGCACGAATACACTCTATAGTATTCTCCCTCCACCAAATAATAATAATAATAATAATGATAATAATAATAATAATAATAATAATAATAATAATAATAATAATAATAATAATAATGGTTTCAAATTTTGGCACAAGGCCAGCAATTTCGTGGGAGGAGATGAGTCGATTACATCGACCGGATCTAGTTGGTTTGGCTGCCA
>NW_021832152.1:22500-30000 GCF_006345805.1 Octopus sinensis
TGCTTGTGATGTGGTGGGTATCTTCTGTGTAAACTCCACAAAGTCTGCATCGGTTGTCACATTTTACTGCTTTTCCTGCATCTCTATCCCTTTTGTGCATCAGATATTTAGTTGATATTTCCTGTTCCTGGATTGCAAACGCATACGCTTCAAAGTGGGAGGTAGTAATCCGGTGGTTGGTCTATTATAAGCTGTTTTGATGATCAATGTTACTATCATCTCGGAGCTTTCTATAAACATATCCATGCATAGTCTTCTGTTCATATAGTCTCATCCTTTCATCTGATGATACGTTGCGGTAGAGTCCTGTGACCTCTTTAGGTATGTATTTAAGGTTATCAAACAAGTAATACTGCTCAGGAAAAATACTTTCCAAGTTTTATGATGTTATCAGCCTCATGCATGCAAACTTGCTCAAGGGATGTACTTCGACACTTGGTAGTTAATCTATCTATCTATCTATCTATCCGCTCAGTCGAAGTCGACTCTCGGTTACTCGTTGGATCAGTGTCCTCCAGTCAGTTCTATCCTGGGCCGCTTCTTTCAGATTGGCTATGCCCATTCCGGTATCACTCTTGATGGTGTCAAGCCAGCGGGTTCTTGGTCGGCCTCTTCCTCTCTTGCCACTGACCATTCCGAGCATGATGACCTTCTCCAGGGATTTTCTCCGCATAATATGACCGAAATATGCCAATCTATGCTTGGTGATCCTAGCTTCTAGCGACATTTTCGGCCTGATCTGCTTAAGAACTTCTCCATTGGTGATCCTCGCTGTCCATGGAATCCGTAAAAGTCTTCTCCAACACCAATAGTTAATAGATGTTGCCAAAGGGATATGATATAATATTCAAAGGCAGTCTACGTCACTGTTTATGTGGAAATTATATGTGGTTGTTCGTATCTTCCAGGTTTCTACATCAATGGCTCGAATCTCATCAAGCATCCAATCAAGCAGTCCAAATGTTGGTATGAGTACTGGCACTGCAAACACATTGTGGGCCACTGTTTTATGGAATCCAGAGAGTTTCAAGATCCAAATATTCTTTAGTGACACATGTTTTGTTACAGGTGCCATTGTAAGATATGTTTTTATCCACCCCTAGGTAGCTGTAACATTCTTCGTCAGATATAGGAGAAACAATCAAATCATTGATGGAGATGTTGCTAGACTGCTTTATAGTTTCCTCCTCTTCACAACCACATAATAACATTTATCCTGACCAAACTCAAACTCTACATCCTTTGAGAATGTTTGTAACCAGGTGAAGGCTCTAGTTAATCTTATGCATGTTCTTTGCATATAATTTCAAGTCATTCACAAAGAAACAGTGTGTAATTTTGGTATTTTTCTTTGTGAACCAGTGAGATAGCCTTCAGACTTCCTTGACATGAACAACAAGTAGTTTACAGAAAGTATAAACAACATCAGAGAGAGGCTGTCCCCTTGGAACATGCCTCTGTGATATTGCTTTCTCTCTGATAATACAGTCATTCTTTGCGTTTAATTTCAAGATGGTGACCCACGACGAAGTCAGGTCAGCTATGGCTTTGATTATGTTCACTGGAACTTTAGCAAGTTGAAGGGCTTCTAGCATCCATGAGTGGGGAACAGACCCTGGACAATGGAATATTACGTTTATTAAAGTTGAAGAGGGAGGAGAGTGAGTGAGTGGGTGGGTGAGAGTGAGAGGGAGGGTGAGGGTGAGAGGGTTGGAGGGGTGTCATGTCAGGTGACTGAGAACTACAGGTAACATAACCCCGTACGACGATTCCATAGTCAGTTCGTTGGTAACTAAACCGGTACGCACCTACGAGAGTAATCTAGTGAGGAGGGATGCTAGATACCCAGCATAGAGCGAAAGACCATTTAGTAAAGGAGTACGAGAAACACAGAAGGTTTTGATTCGGCGAGCAAGTGCTCTTTAAGCCCATTTTGCAGGTGGTTGACCTTTTGGTTATTTTCAAAAATATGTTTGATATCAAACTTAAAGTTTGTTCAATTTCTTTCCAATGACTTTGAGTCGCCGACAGAAAAATTGTCCTGTCAGAAGATTGAGGGCAATTCTGCTCATGTTTCGATTTCACGTATTGGAATTTTTTGAATCAGAAACAGATAATGAGCCTTTCAAAAGTGGTCGTTGTTGTTGTAGCAATCGGGGTATCACGAGCTTGAGCAATGGGAAAATAACACCACGTCTAAATATGTATAATACATGCTATACATAAAATATTTAAATATTTAATCATAATTCCGACTAATGCACAATATGTAAAATTATTCTGATCATTTCAGAAAAGTTTCGATATTCCGTGTTCGCGGGCTTCCTACACAACCCAGTTTCATTCTCATTATTTTCTTTTTAAAATTTTTACTCTGCCTTAGGTCTCATCAGGCCGGTTACCTGGTTTTCAAGGCATATAAGTGATCAAAATCCTAACATCACCCCTGAACGGAAATACCGTCACGTTGTAGTATTCAGGGCCAACAGTTTTCAAAGGAGTGGACAATTCGATTATATTAACCCCGGTGCTTGTACGGTACTTTATTTATTAGACCTCGAATGGAGGAAAGGAAAGGTTTACCTCGGTGGGATTTGAAACTCAGAAAATAACGAGCCGGAATAAATGCCGCTAAGCATTTTGTCCGACAAGCTAACGGTTCTACTAGCTCGTCGATTTTCTATCCCATTATACACCTGAGAAATTAGGACTTCTTTGAAATCAAACTGTTTAACTTCATCCTGAACGCTTCGATTTCCTTGGATTCTGGGCCTGTTTCACTGTAGGTGTATTTTCTTATCCATTCTATAGTAATTCCTAAACTGAACCGCATTCTAAATTTCTGATGCTCATACACCTATCTTGGCAACAGCTGTAGACTAATGCCCTAATCAATGCCTGGAATTTCTTCCACAGGCGTTATTTCCAGAAAAAGCTTGCTGGAAAATAAAATCACTTCGTCATTGCCTCTTTCAGGATTTCTAACTTTCCCAGCCGGCTTGCGATTCTTTTCGCTAACAGCATATTATTTAAAAATCATACCAACATCGCTTTTTAAATGTAATCAGGTTGTCCTTAACTCTGCATTTGCTTGATGCTGCTTTTTAAGATAATAAGTATTACAAATATTCTCTACAAAGGACCTTCTCTAATACTCATATAAGTTCCTATTTCTTATTTTTTTACTGCCCACAAGAGGCTACATATAGAAGGACAAACGGATTAAGTCGATTATATTGACCCCTGTGCGTTACTGGTACTTATTTAATCGATCCCGAAAGGATGAAAGGCAAAGTCGACCCCGGCGGAATTTGAACTCAGAATGTAACGGCAGACGAAAAACCTATTTCTTTACTACCCACATGGAGCTAAACACAGAGGGGACAAACAAGGACAGACAAACGGATTGAGTCGATTATATTGACCCCAGTGTGTAACTGGTACTTAATTTATCGACCCCGAAAGAATGAAAGGCAAAGTCGACCTCGGTGGAATTTGAACTCAGAATGTAGCGGCAGACGAAATACCGCTAAGCATTTCGCCCGGCGTGCTAACGTTTCTGCCAGCTCACCGCCTTATAATGTCTTCTACGATAACCTCGGACTCACCAAAGACTTCTGAGTTGATTTGGTAGACAGAAACTGCAAGAAGCCTCTTGTATATACATACATATATCTATATATATATATATATATATATATCCACACAAGGGTACGACATATATATATGTGTGTGTGTGTGTGTGCGCGCGCGCGCGTGTGTGTGTGTGTGTGTGTGTGAGTGTGTGTGTGTGTGTGTGTGTATGTATGTATGTATGTATGTCTATATATATATATATATATATATATACACATACATAATATGGAAAGTTTATGTGTTTGTGAATTTGTTACTTTAACTCCTCCGAGACAATCTAACAGACCTTGATGAAATTTGACACGTGTGGGGCTTATGTCTATGCGGTCACTTACGCGCTTGGAATCTTTAAAAAATCGATTTTTAATCAGCATCGATTTTTCAAATATCGTAAAATTTCGGCATTTTCGCACTACCCATCGTGACATCAATTTGACGAAAAATGCCGAAATTTGACGAAATATGTTTCATGGGTATAAACAGACATCTTATTAATGATAATCTATTTAGCATTTGCTAATTCTTCATTTCAATGCGAATTGTTTTGATTTACTAAAACTTATTTCAATTCCTTGTTTTAATTCTTCAGCGTTTCAGGTTTTGACTAGGTAAGACCATTTTATTTCTGAAGCAAACTTTAGTCATTTTGCACACTAGCCGTCGGGTCATCAATTTGACGAAATCTGCCCAAAAGCGTAAAATTTCACCATTTTACGCACATGCACAAAAATGACAACAGTGTTCGCTACTAGACTCTGCTCATGTTTTCGTCAAATTGGTCCTACCCATTAATATAAATTTGACGAAAAATGTTTCATGGCTATCAACTGACATCTTATTAACGCTAATTTTTTACCGGGTACATCAGCTAGTATATATATATATATATATATAATATATATAATATATATATATATATAGGGGCGGGTATTTGTGTGTCTGTCTTTGTCCCGCCACCATCGCTTGACAACAGAAGCTGGTGTGTTTACGTCTCCGTAACCTAGCGGTTCAGCAAAAGGACCGATACTAGGCTTACAAGAATAAGTCCTGCGGTCGATATCTTCGACTAAATGCAGTGCTGTAGTATTGCCGCAACCAAATGACTGAAACAAGTACAAGAATATACATATATACATACATACATATATATATATATATATATATATATATATTTATATATATATAGAGAGAGAGAGAGGGGAGAGAGAGAGGGGGAGAGAGAGAGAAAGAGAGAGAGAGAGAGAAAGACGTAAGAGAGACTGGTGAATCTTCGTCGTTCGATAACGATGACTGATTTTCGATCAACTGAATTACCTACTCCCGAATAAATGTGGCTTAATATACCACAGACTCGTGTGCCCTTAACGCAATTCTCAGGCTAAATCAACAGTATGTGACAAGGCTGTATGTTTGAGTTAGAGGTATAGTCCATCCATTAGGATTCAGTTCAGTTTCCGTTTCCTCAGTTTAAACTATACATGGTCCCAGTAAATGACAATTACCCAAGATGTCTCACACTGGAATCAAACTTGAAACCTCGTGGTTGCGAAGCGAGCATCTTAACCATTTGGCCATGCTGCACTTTAGTAAATATGTGTGAGTGTGTGTATGTGTATTTGTGCAAGCATAAATATATATATATATATATATATATATATAGGCGCAGGATTTCAGTCCAACTGCGTGGCACCTTGGGCAAGTGTCTTCTACTATAGCCTTGGGCCGACCAAAGCCTTTGTGAGTGGATTTGGTAGACGGAAACTGAAGAAGCCCGTCGTATATATGTAATATATATATGCGTGTGCGTGTTGTGTGTCTGTGTTTGTCCCCTAGCATCTTTGACAACCGATGCTGGTGTGTTTATGTCCCCGTTACTTAGTTTCGGTAAAAGAGACCGATAGAATAAGTACTGGGCTTACAAACAATAAGTCCTGGGGTCGATTTGCTCGACTAAAGGTGGTGCTCCAGCATGGCCGCAGTCAAATGACTGAAACAAGTAAAAGAGTAATATGTATATATATAATTGTGTGTGTGCGATTATGTGTATTTATGAATAGATGGATGGATGGATGTGGGTGAATGTATGTGTGTATGTATGTGTGTGCGTATGTATGCATGTGTGTATGTCTTTATGTATGCGTATGGATGGATGATGTATGTATGTAGGTGTGGGTGTGTGTATGTATGCATGTATGAATGTATGTATGTATGTGTCTATGTATGTATGTATGTATGTATGTATGTATGTATGTGTGTGTCTATGTATGTATGTATGTATGTATGTATGTATGTATGTATGCATGTATGTATGTATGTGTGTATGTATGTATGTGTCTATGTATGTATGTATGTATGTATGTATGTGTGTATGTATGTATGTATGAAGGTATGTATGGCATTGTTCAGTTTTATTTCAAGATTTCGTGTCAATAGAGAATGAGCTGGTTTCTAACCTAGATTCGAGGCTCCTTAATTGGAATTCTAACATTATCAACAGGGTATTGTTGTTTGTTTGTATGTATGCATGCATAAGTAAGAGTCTGAGATTGTAGGTCTGTTGGCGAAGGGTGAGAAAAACTATAGTTTTGTTGAGCAACGCATCGGTGCGAGAAGTCAACGATGAGATAAGTATGCGGACTGGGAAGTAAGGACTGAGGCCCATATGAATGAATGAGAGAAAGAAGGAGGGCGAGAAAGAAAGAAAGAAAGAAAGAAAGAAAGAAAGAAAGAAAGAAAGAAAGAAAGAAAGAAAGAAAGGAAGAAAGAAAGGGAGAAAGAGAGAAAGAAAGGAAGGAAGAAAGAAAGAAAGAAAGAGAAAGAAAGTAAGAAAGAAAGAGAATGGAAGGGAGAAAGAAAGAAAGGAAGGAAGGAAGGAAGGACGGGAGGAAGAGAGAGAGAAAGGAAGGAAGGAAGAAAGAAAGGAAGAAAGAAGAGAAAGAAAGAAAGAAAGTAAGAAAGAAAGAGAAATGGAAAGGGAAATGAAAGAAAGACAGAAAGGAAGGAAGGAAGGAAGGGGGAGGAAGAGAGAGAGAAAGGAAGGGAGAAAGAGAGAAAATAAGGGAGAAAGAGAGAAAGGAAGGGAGAAAGAGAGAAAGGAAGGGAGAAAGAGACAAAGAAAGAAAGAGAGAGACAAAGAAAGAAAGAATGAGCAGGTGAAATGAAAAGAGAGGATGTAGAAAGGAAGGCAAGAGGAAGGAAGGAAGGAAGGAAGGAAAGAAAGAATTAATGAACGAATGAACGACAGAAAGAAAGAAAAATAGAAAGGAATGAATAAAAAGATCGACGAAAAGGAACAAAAGAACGAGAATAAGCACGCTCGGAGCACCGACACACAGACACACGCAGCAGGTTGTTACCTTCAGTATTGCGCGTGAGCGTGTGTATAAGACGCGCGCGCGCACGCCCCCTCCATATATACAGCATGTAGGATGTATGTATAACTTCACATATATATATATATATATATATATATATATAATCTCACGAAGGTACTTTATCTTTTACTTGTCTCAGTCATTGGACTACGTCCAAACTGGGTACCTACCATCTTGAAGGGATTTAGTGAAACAGTAGTTTTTCTTTGTTTTTGTTTATCTGATATTCATTCTATCGATTTCTTTTGCCAAAGCGCTAAGTTATATGTGCGTAAACAAACCAGCAGACATGAAGACATACATATACGCACATATGTATGTATGCATGTATGTATATATGTCAATATATGTTTATACACGCACACACAGACATATATATACACAACAATACATAACATGTATGTATATAGATAATATATATATATATATATATAATATTATATATATACTATATATATATATATATATATAATAGATATATACGACATAC
>NW_021832153.1:0-5000 GCF_006345805.1 Octopus sinensis
TTCCCGTGACACAATGGAGGAGTGCATATGGTGGTCGATTCTTCCAGGAACCACAATTTTCAGCGATGTGAGGAGGGTGTACATTCACATTCCTGAAATTGCTGGTTATAATTTTGATCATTGAACTCTGAAGCACAACGTTGGGTTGATTAGTTCGAAAGATGGTACCCACACAAAACAAGTGGAGAACACGTTCGCAATATTGACATTATTGTGGCGGTGAGCTGGCAGAAACGTTAGAACGCCAGGCGAAATGCGTAGCCGTATTTCGTCTGCCGTTACGTTCTGAGTTCAAATTCCGCCGAGGTCGACTTTGCCTTTCATCCTTTCGGGATCGATAAATTAAGTACCAGTTACGCACTGGGGTCGATATAATTGACTTAATCCGTTTATCTGTCCTTGTTTGTCCTCTCTGTGTTTAGCCCCTTGTGGGTAGTAAAGAAATAGGTATTTCGTTTGTCTTTACGTTCAGAGTTCAAATTCCCCGGAGGTCTAATTTGCCTTTCATCCTTTCGGGGTCGATAAATTAAGTACGAATTGCGTACTGAGGTCGATCTAATCGACTGCTTCCCTCCCCCAAAATTTCGGGCCTTGTGCCTAGAGTAGAAAAGAATATTGACATTATTGTTTTGTCGTCTTACGATAGCAATCGCACGCAAAAATGACAGCTTCCAAATCATTTCTCCTCATTGGTTAAAAATGATCAAACTTGAAACCTCTATAACTATTTAATTTGTTTTTCGGGAACAAATGAATTCGAACCTGAGATTCAGCATGAAAAACTACATCAATAAACTAAATTTGAAAACTTTCACTAAACTTTAAAATTTCAAAAAGTGCAATCAAACTGAAAAGATCCACAGTTTACTCAAAATAGCTGCACTCAGCTAGCACCAAAGCCTCAAAATAGCTCTGGAACCTGATGCATGCGTTCCTCACTGTGTGCCTGAGAATATTTTCAAACACCTTGTTGATCTTGGCCGCCAGCTCCGCCTTGGGGTTGCGCAGAGTGTGGTGAGGTTTTTTTTTCAGCAATTGCCCGCTATGCATAGCAACCTATGCGATTACAATCGAGAGATTATGGCTGGTCAGGTACAGATACTATGCCAACCACATCTGATTCTTTCTGGAGGTATGGCCAGAATCCAGATTCTGCTGTGACACACATGGCCTTCCAGCTGTAACCCTCACCAGCCAGGTTTTGACCACAGTCTCCAGCAGCTTCACAAAGCTTTCTGAATTGAGCCTAAGGCTCCGTTCAAAACTTTGGAGCGGCAGGACGTCATCCACCCGAGAGCCACACACGCAGAGAGTATCACAGTTTGGGGAAACTTCGTTTTCATAACGTCGATGTCACATGTTTCGTACTTAACAGTGTTCGGAGAGTACTGAGCAATAGTTATAATGTCGGCATTTTGATAGCAGACGAGAATCATCTGAATACAGGTAACTCTTTCCCAATTGTCTAGTCCTCCTTGTCTGTTAACTTTTTCTCAGTTACAACATTAAAACTTTATCTTCTCTAACGCCATTGATTGTTCACCAATACATCAAACTGTTCCTGAGACAAAAGGTGACATAAAATATCGTCAAATTTTGCCCGAACACTCTGCATACATTTATATATATTCGTCTCTACAAATGTATGATTACATATATACATAAGTATATATATGTATACACTTCTATTTATACATATTTACAAATATATGAGTATATATATATATATAATATATATATATATATATATATATATATATATTATATATATATATATATATATATATATATATATATATATATATATAATATATATATATACATATATACACCATGTACATATATAAGCATGTGTACTGTTTCATTATTGTAACATTTATATAGAGACACGCATATATGTATTGTGTGTATAAACACACAGACAAACACAAAATTATATATATATATATATATATATATATATATATATATATATATATATGTGTGTGTGTGTATTTATACACACACTATGTAAGACTAATTCGATAAATAACTCGTAACGGAGCTTAGAAGTCACCCTAGCTTAAAATCAGTGAAGAAAGAAACAGAAATAAATTAGTTTAACGGTTGTTGTCGCTATTGTTACAGCTGGGGTTGTTTTTCCTGCTGTTGCTTTTGTTGTTGTTGGTGTTGTTGTTGCTGCTGTTGTTGTTGTTGCTGCTATTGTTGTTGCTGTTGTTTTTGTTATTGCTGGTTGTGGTGGTGGTGGTTGGAGATTATAATGGGGAGTTGATTATGGTAGTGGTTATGATGGTGGTGTTAGTGTTGAGATAGTGGTGGCGTTAATTGTGGCAGCGGTATTGTGCTGCTGCTGCTGATGATGATGATGATGATGATGATGATGATGATTGATAATGATGATTGTAATACTGAATTTATCGCTCAACTATATCTATGGTGTGGTTGTCTATTCTTTATTGTGATGAGGAAACTTGATATTGACTTATGATTTGTTAACGGCAGAAACAGTAATATTAGACCCACAGAGAAAAAGCGGCGAGCTGACAGAATCGTTAGTTCGCCGGGGGAAATGTTTAGCGGTATTCTGGTCTTCCTTTACGCTCTGAAATTCAAATTTGGCTGTGGTCAGACTGTGACTAGAGGGGATTGTTACTGGAAGGTTATATATTGACGGAGTAGAATTCGGGCTCTTACCATGCCTTCGGAAAGTGTCAGAAGTGGTTGTTAGAGAATTTCTACCCCTTCACCAGCTTCAGTTTCTGGCTTCCTTCTTCTCCCAGTTGAGATCCCACGAATTACAATGTGCAGAGTCCGGTGAGAAATACACTAACTGCTTAGTCTTAAATACCAAGGCCGACCTGGTGACCAACTTGAAGGAGGTGTTCGAAGATCATCCCAAGAACAAAGTGAGAAACACATGCGCAAGGTTCCGGAGCCGTCTTGAAGCCCTGGTGGAAGTTGTGGGTGGCTACATTAAGTAATCCGTTACCTCCCAGCCATGATCTAGCTGATATTTTGGGATCTTTTTAAAATACCTTTATTTTTGGATGGAATATTGTGCTTTCTCTTATGTATATCAGGTCATACCATGTCCGATTTTACCTTTTTTAAAATTGATTGAAATTTAATAGTATTTTAGAATGTCTAATGGAATTAGAAATTATTTTTATGCATTTGTGTACATTTAGACTAATTAAATATTATTTTACAGAATAGAATTAAAATTTCTTTGATTAAAACCCTTTCTAACATGAAGGCACATAATGCTTTATGAATACAAAAAAGGAAACTCTTCTATCTTTTATCTTTTAATTGTTTCAGTAATTTTTGACGGGATCCATTGCTAGAGCACTACATTGAAGAGTTTTAGTCAAACAAATCGATCCAGGACTTATTTTTGAAAGTGTAGTATTTCTACTTGACTTCTATTTGTCTCCTTTGCCGAACTGCTAGATTACATGGTCGTTAGCACAGCAACACTACTTGTCGATCGGTGGTGCGGCACAAACACAGACACAAAGACACACACACACATACACAAAAACACATACATTTATATACATAAGGGCTTCTTTCAGTTTCTATCTACCAAATCCACCCACAATGCTTTGGTCAGCCTGAGGTTAGAGTAGAAGATATTTGCCCGAGGTTTTACGCAGTGGGACTGAATCTGAGAGCATGTGGTTGAGAAGCAACCATTTTACCACACAGCTACGCCATATATATATAGTTAATCCAAACATAAAACACATAAAAAAGAGAAAAATAGAAAAACTCAGCAACGCAGGACGTGGAACAATTAAAGTATTATTGACGCTCAGGAAAGAAGGAGGAGGTTTAACGTTTCGAGCGGAGCTCTTCGTCGGAAACAAGGAGAAGGAAAGATCCCAAGGAGGGAAGACAGAGGAGACAATATTTGAGCTGGTGGTGCTTAAGAGATCACATGTTGAAAGAACGATCCCAGGACTTATGTGTGTGTGTCTTTGTGTCTGTGTTTGTGTCGCACCACCGATCGACAAGTAGTGTTGGTGTGCTAACGACCATGTAATCTAGCAGTTCGGCAAAGGAGACAAATAGAAGTCAAGTAGAAATACTAGACTTTCAAAAATAAGTCCTGGGATCGATATATATATATATATATATAGATCATAAATGGTGGGGTTGTGTTGACCGCACGTGGAGAAATGATAAGCAAGAAAAATTGTAAAAAGGCAGAATGCTAAATTGAAAGAAAATTAATGAAAATGGGTGTATGGAAAAAGTTTTTGAAAAAATTTTTTGAAAAACCGGTTTGAATTAATATATATATATATATATATATTAATATATATATTTTATCAATTTTTTCAAAAACTTTTTCCATACACCCATTTTCATTAAAATTTTCTTTCAATTTAGCATTCTGCCTTTTTACAATTTTTCTTGCTTATATATATATATATATATGGCTATATTCATATAATTATGTATATATGTATATGTATGTTTATCTGTATATACGTTTATGTACGCCGCTTGGATGGATGTCTGACTGGCTGGCTGGCTGGCTGGCTGGCTGGCTGGCTGGCTGGCTGTCTGACTGGATGGATGGATGATGGATTGATGGATGGACGGACGGACGGACGAACGGATGGATGAGTTAACAGAGCAGAGGCGTTGGGAAATACAGTATTTGTGTATCTGAATATGATTTACGCATTGAACAATCTTTAGAGAAGCCATACAAATACAAGTACGTCTTTGCCCGACAAATGTCTACAAATAGAAAAGCTTCAGTGAACTATTTGCATCGAAAGTTTATTAAACTCTAGCAAGAAATATAGTTCTAAATAACGACTAGAAACGTAACAAGAACAAGTACAAGAATACAAGTAAAGTTGAAGCTAGAGCAAATATTGCAAAATACGAACTGCGAACATATTTATATTTACACACAATCTTTATTATCAGCAGAACCGCTAGCGCGCCGGACAACGTGCATAGTGGCATTTCGTCCGTCT
>NW_021832153.1:10000-25000 GCF_006345805.1 Octopus sinensis
ATGTATACATATGTATTACATATGTATGTGTATATATATATGTATATCCATATATATATGTATAATATATATATATATAATTATGTATATATATATATACATATATATATTAATATATATATATATCGATATATTATTATTATATATATATAAATAAATATATAATATATATATATTATATATTAATATATATATAATAATAATATATATATATATATATATTATATATATATTATATATATATATACACATATGTATATTCTTTTATTCTTTCCTGTTTCAGTCATTTAACTGCGGCAATGCTGGAGCCTTTAGTCGAAAGATCGACCCCAGGACTTATTTTTTGTAAGCCTAGTATTTATTCTATCGGCCCCTTTTACCGAGCCGCTGGATTACGAGTGTATGAACTCACCAGCATCGGCTGTCAAGCGATGGTTGGGGGACAGACACTGACACGCACACAAATACACACACACACATGCAAGCACACACACACACACACACACACAGGCCGACCAAAGGATTTAGGAGATGAAGAAAAAGAATAAAGAGGGAAAAAAGGAGCATAAAAGCTCACAATTCAACCTTCCGATCCTGAAGATTTTAGTCCATAACTCCTTAGATTCAATCCTGCGTAAATCCATGTAGATCTGTGCGTATCTCTTCTTCCTGTTTATCCCGATGAAGAGGTCATCTTGATGCACTTTAGTGTAAATAAACTGCGGTGGTGAGCTCCCGAAATGGCCATAGATATATGTGAATGTTGAAGTTGACCTGTGAAGTCTGCTTATTATGAACTTTTAGATGTAGTTGTGAGAGGAGAGTAAAATAGTTTTATGAAGATGTATGTGAATTTGACGTGTGGAAATCTGTTTACTTATGAACTTTGAAGGCACTTGTATGAGGGAAGTAAAAGACTTTTTACAAATATCTTTAAAAAAATTTGTTTTTAAATCTTTTCAAAATATTTTAATCTTCTGATAAAACTTTTCTAGTCGGTGGACATTTATTTTATTTTATTTTATTTTATTTTATTTTATTTTATTTTTGCCTTTACATATTTTATATTTGTCTACTAAGTTTTTGTTAGTTTTTTGAATTTTTAGTCGTTTATATTTAACTTTTTGATAGGCCGTTCTATTTGTATTTTATTCCATCATAAATTTTTACTTTCTGTGATTTTATATGTATTATTTCTTTATGTGTTTGCGAACCATGGCGATTTTTATATATGATTAAATGTTTGTGAGGTGATGTTGTATGTAAAGTCGTTGACCTGAATTTAATTCCTGTTCTATAACCAATGGTTCTTTATCTTCGTCTCAATTATATTTGAGCACTTCTTTTGCAATCCTATAAACCCTGATCCACAATATTGATTTCCAGCCTATGAGTCATGGTCTGGACCCTTAGGATATGAGTGACGTTCCTGGGCCCCAGCCCACATGTCACAGGCGAAGATTTCGGCCAATGTGTCATGGTCTGGGACCCTAGACTACGAGTCACAGTCTAGGGCACTGTCAATGAATCACAGTCGTCGACATCGTCGTCATTGTCGCCGTCTTATATAAGAACACATTGGAGACTGATGCCCGATATGTACCATTCTAGAAGCATAAACGGTATGGTCACGACTTGAATTTCTTTTTATCAAAGATCATTCTGCTTGTTCTTGCAGAACTCTGTCGTGGCTAAACAACCACAGCAGCTATCACCACAACGACAAACAGAATATCTTTATCAGAACATAAGCTAATACAACACACTTTTCTGTTCGTTAAAGATGAAGAGATTAACTGCAAAAATTGCCGATCCCAAAATGGCTCTCTATTTCTGTTGTTTATGTCAGCACAAAATCACGCCAAATATTTTTGCTGTTAGAATCTTCTGGTGCTATCAATATTTTGAATAACGAAAATAAATAAATTAATTAACAAATAAACAAATAAATAAGAGTGAATTGAAATTATTGATTATAGTTTTATAATAATCAGAAGGGGTATAAAATATGTTGATGGCAACATCTGGCCAATCAAGGTAGAGAAGTAATCAGTCATCAAGTTCTCCTCCTCTCCCGCCTCCCCTACTCCTCCTCGTCTTTCTCGTCACCGTTTTCATCCTTCTACTCCTCTTTAGTTCTCATCTTCCTCCTCATCTTTACCCTATGTCCCGTTCTCGTCATTGTCTTCCTCCTCCCCTCCTCCTGCTTCCCTTCCGCTTCCTTTAAGTGATTCTTGTTATTCTTGATGCTGCTGTTTGACTACGATTGACAGATGCTAAAACCATAACCATCACGTCTTGTTTTATAGGTAGAGTGTACCGTAGACCACACCAGCCAATGTTCTTCATACTAAGCTAAGAGCATTAGATTCCTTGGAAGAAAGCAGCGAATGTATACGAAAACAAAGACGGAATAAAACGGAGAAATGTTACACAAATACAATCGCTGCTATTTGCCAAAGAATCTAATGCTCTTAGCTTAGTTTTTTCTTGTGGTTGGCCAGATTGGAGCAATCTCGAGGATATCCAGCCGAAATTGCAAAGATAATCTGGAACTCGACTGAGGAAAGAAAATTCCGAATGACCCGACCTTGTTTTCTTTGTATCGTCTATCTGGATGTTTTGCTGTCCCTTTCTTGTATCACCTCTCTGGATGTTTTGCGTTCTTGTCCCATTTTGTGTCTATATATATATATATTTCTTTACTACCCACAAGGAGCTAAACACAGAGGGGACAAACAAGGACAGACAAAGGGATTAAGTCGATTATATCGACCCGAAAGGATGAAAGGCAAAGTCGACCTCGGTGGAATCTGAACTCAGAACGTAACGGCAGACGAAATACGGCTATATATATAGCGGCGACGTACACTTTGGTCTCCCGCTCTCTCTCTCTCTCTCTCTCTATATATATATATATATATATATATATGTATGTATGCATGTACCCGCGTGCAGGCATAAACACAGACGCAAAAATGCATTCAATTACACTTACAGCACAACTATGGAAGTCGTGATTTCATTTCTATAATCAACAATATTTCGCTGCTTTCGCGTAATGTTCTTGACGTCAAAATTGAAAGTTATAGAGAACATTAATTTTGTATATCTTGGTTTGGCTTGTTTCAACCAAGTTGTCATCGATGTGGAGATATAGCATTTTTCTCACAGTGTGATAGTAAAAGAATATAATCATAGTTTAACCAACGAATTGTTCTAATTCAAAACCCTTATAATTCAATCTTTTATGGTATAAAACAATCCAAATTTATTTTCATAGGACCAGAGATTTGATTTCTCAATAACAAATTCGTAGGGAAGCAACCGCAACACACGTACACCAAAGCAACAATTGATAGTATTTTAATATCCTACTCTAGGCACAAGGCCAGAAATTTTGGAGAAGCGGGGCCAGCCGTTTAGATCAATCCCAGTCCGCAAATCGTAGTTAATTTATCGACCTCGAAAGGATGAAAGCAAAGTCGACCACGGCGGAATTTGAACTCAGAACGTAAGGGCAGACGAAATACCTATTTCTTTACTACCCACAAGGGGCTAAACACAGAGAGGACAGACAAGGACAGACAAACGGATTAAGTCGATTATATCGACCGCAGTGCGTAACTGGTACTTATTTAATCGACCCCGAAAGGATGAAAGGCAAAGTCGACCTCGGCGGTATTTGAACCCAGAACGTAACGGCAAACGAAATACCGTTAAACATTCCACCCGGCGTGCTAACATTTCTTATTTCTTTATTGTCAGCAAGGGGCTAAACATAGAAGGGCAAACAAGGACAGACAAAGGGATTAAGTTGATAACATCGACCCCAGTGCATAACTGGTACTTAATTTATCGACCTCGAAAGGATGAAAGCAAAGTCGACCACGGCGAAATTTGATTTCAGAACGTAAAGACACACGAAATACCGCTAAGATTTTCGCCCAGCGTGCCAAAGTTTGTGCCGGCTCAGTATTTTAATATTAAATTCGATACAGAAATTTGTATTTCCTTTTATTTTTCATGTATTTCCATAAATGTATATTAAATTATATTATTATACATATATTCTTTATAAACACATAGAGCGTTCGAATTGTAGTGGCATATTTATTGGCCAAACAGGATATTCACTATCAGAAGTATCTTAATTTATCGACCCTGAAAGGATGAAAGCAAAGTCGACCTCGGTTGTTGCAGGAAATTCAGGTCCAAAATTCCCGTCAGATCCCATTAAGCAATCATATAGAAACATGTGATATGAAAATGTTGTTAGCATTCACATTTTAGAAACATCACGATTTAAATGATGCTGGAAGATGAGTAAGAGAAAAATGATTTTATTGAGCTTTAATCCGTTTTGAATGGACAATAATATGAAGAATAATAATTCTTTCTAAAATAAGAACAACGTATACTACTACTACTACTACTACTACTACTACTACTACTACCACTACCACTACCACCACCACCACTACTACTTTGAAAAATTTCCGTCAAAAGAAATCCAACTTAGGTGGGTGTTTTATTCCGAAAGTCCGTCAAGGCATTCTATTGATGATGATGATGATGATGATAATGATCATTTCTATTATAAGCACAAAGTCAGATTTTTTGGGGGAGGGAAGGATTACATGGAACCCAGTACACAGCTAATACTTATCATGTCTACCCCGATGGGCTGTAGGGTAAAGTTGACGTCGGCGGAATTTGAACTCAGAACGTGAAGACAGACAAAATGTCACAAAGTATTTTGCCCAGCGTACTAACGATTCTGCCAGCTCACTGCCTTAATAATAGTCATAATTGAGATCATCTTTACAAAACAAAACATTGAGAGCAAAATATATATCGAAATAGTGACGAGTGTGTATATAATCGCTATTTTTGTTGCACTTATGCCTTTAGAAATATAAAAAAGTAATAATGATAATAATAATAATAATAATAATAATGATAATAATAATAATAATCTGAAAATCATAGAAATATCCTACAATCTAGATGTATTGTAAAGTCGGTATTACTTGGAACTGCACGCATATTGCGTAAAGTACTGTCTGTCTGAGGTCCTTGTTGTGACTTGACAAACAGTACAATCCCCCCCATCCCCGGTAGACACAATATCTTAAATCAACAATCTCACAATATTGTATACTGTGCGACGTCTATAATAATAATAATAATAATAATAATAATAATAATAATAATAATAATATAATAATGATGATGATGATGATGATGATGATGATGATGATAGTGCTGCTGCTGCCGCTGATGTTATTAAAAAAACTGTAGTCAAATTAACAACATCATTGATACGAATGTGTACTTAATTTCATTCAAAACTGTTTTAGGTGGGACTACTCTTTGAAGTCAAATTTTCTAGGGGTGTCACTGATTACTGAAAATTTTCGATGAACCAGCGCAGACAATATCAAATGTGTTATCCTGTTCATTAAATAGGAAAGTAATTAAAGAAAAATATTCCGTTCTTTTGCTACAGTTGTCAACTGTTAAGCAAAGTAGCAGGTTCTCAATAGTGTTGCCTAAACATTTACTTGGAGATTGCTACAAAACAATGTAAAATGCAATATTGTAAAATTGAAAACACACAAAATAAAATATGAAAATAGGACTGTATTATATATATATATATATATATATATATATATATATATATATATATATATATATATATATATATTATACACGATGGGTCTTTCAGTTTCCGTCTACCAATCCACTAACAAGGCTTTGGTCGGCCCGAGTTATAGTAGAAGACACTTGCCCAAGGTACCACGCAGTGGAACTGAACCTGGAACCATGTAGTTGTTTAGCAAGCTACTTACCACACAGCCACTCCTGTCCTATATATATATTATATATATATATATATATATATAGATATATATATATATATATATATATATATATATATATATATATAATATCTATATATATATTATATATATAATATTATATATATATATATATATATATATATATATGTATATATATGTATGTTATATATGTATGTATTATGTATGTATAAAACAAGAGGCTGGGACTGGACTGTGACTTATAGTCTGGAACTCAAGATCACGCGATATAGGTTGATTCACTAGACTTGGATTCATATATTGGAATCATAGACTCTGGTTCACTGGTTATGGCTTCAGACTCTGGCTCAAACGCTGGAGCTTTATAGTTATAGGCTAGGACCTTACACTTTAAACTCATAGGCTGGAGTCATAAACTGTGTTTCATAGGCTGTGTCCATAGACCGTATTTCATAAGCAAGGAATTAGATTCTGAGTCATAGGCTGTGGAATTAGTGTGTGGGCTTTTAAACTGTGACATAGGCTGGAGCGATAGTCTGTGATCCCACGGCTGGCGACTTTGGTTATGACTCATAAGCCGGGGTACAGACTGTGACTCATAGAATGGTGTCAGATCTATCAGTCTGCCTTAACCCTCTAGACATATAAACAAGGGTTTTCTAATCATGATCACCCCATGTTGTTACTGTCTACTTATTTTTTACAACGTATCTCCTACCACCTTATCTAATGTATCCTTCCATTTCTTCGTTGATATTTGCTCTTGTTATCATTACTTAACGACATAAATCTTTGATGCAGCAGACTTATCAAAAGTATCTCAAACTAGAGCACCTTATTATTGAGTGGGAAAGCAGTGCATGACACTGGGGTGAAATATACGAAACCTAGTATACCCATCATGACTACCCGCCTGATAAGATTACACTAGGCACATGCATCACAACCATATGTGCGCGACATGGTGATTTCATATCAAGATAAACAGCGCATGATCTTGCAGGTGGGGCCCTGTTAGAATTTTCTTCAGGTCGAGTACCTCATCCCGCTCAAATGGTCGTTGAATAAAGGTTGTTTAAGGATATTGAACGAACAGCTTGTTTTTCACGAGGTGAATTATTCAAGCTCCAAAGAATTTCTCTCAACACATTGCTATGATGCTACCCCACTACGTCTGCTCGTGATCAGAGATGCACATATCGTCAGCCACTAAGGGACATGCTCAACTGGTTAAGGTCAAGCAAGTGACAAGCAAATCTGTGGTATTGAGCAGAATGTTTGCTGTAGCCCATCTTTTATACCAAGACAAAACAATGTAAATGATAACACTTGCAATCAGTTAAGATCAGAAGCCACGAGAGCCACTGCCTGGTACTGTATCAGAACATTTATCATCATCATTGTCATCATTATTATTATTATTATTATTATTATTATTATTGAGAAGGAGACCATATAAATGCTTGTTTCTATTTTCAGGTTATTTCTTTGCATCTATAACTACCGGCCTTTGGTATCTGTCTTGACGTTCGTATCTCTAGCAAACTGACTACACATGTTGTTGTCATCGATGTTGTTGCTGTTTATGAGTATGATTCAGCTATATTGCATCCAGGACTACACAATCCAATGTGCCCTTCTATTTTTTAGATTATTGGATATAACTGGAGCACCATTTGACTGCTATTTCTAGAACGCCGAACCAAAACATAGAAGCCGCTTCGCTTGTTCTCCACGCTGTTGCTTTTGAGAAATTCTGATTTCAGGATATTTTGTGCGGCCTCTTTCCAGGATTTCGTCCTCATAATTATTCATTTGTTTTCTCATCTTTTATCATTAAATATCACTGTGTTCATGGACAACGCTTTTAAATTAGATCTACGGTATGTAGGTAATTGCTGGAATGTCTCTGAGTATTCTAATGTTCTTGTGATAATTTACCTCATTACCTTTTAAGATGATGTGTCAGTCTTAAACATTCATTTATGATGTTATCTATAATTACCCACATACTTGATATAAACATTAATTCTATAAAACACTGGGTTTTTTTCTTATCTGTTTGTTTTTCTTTCATTCAGATAGACAGACACACACACACACACATACTTACACACACATATACGTATATATATATATATATATATATATATATATATATATATATGTATATGTGTGTGTGTGTGTGTGTGTGTGTGTGTGTGTGTTTATGTGCGTGCATGTGTGTGTATGTGTGTCTAAGAATAGAATTTCAAAGAATTAGGGCTCACAATAGCAGAGTCCGGTATTAACTTACCATGAAATGTTATGAATTGTAGTGTATTCGTTACGTTATCGCACAGTCGAAACGTAGGGTCTGGCGGTCTCGTGGCTAGAAGATGGTAGGAGTTCATTACCCTGCTTTTAATGTATATCATTGGCAGATTGCATCGAATAGCCAGCTGGAGGAGGCGTCCTCCTGGGTTTAAAAACAGCAGTATCGTCGGTTCCTACGAAACAGCCATGTTTAAACGGCTATAAACATTACTTCCCAGTACAGCCAAAGCTTTCATTTCTGATAGAGATTTTCTAACTAGCTAATTTGCTTTTTCAGGATCAATGAGTAGATGTCACTTGTTTTCTATATATTGCGATCTCGAGCGAACTACTGCTATCTTTAGCGAACGAGTATCTACCATCGAGAATGACCACAAAGAGGTCGAAACCATACTGTTGGTGATCTCATGGCTGGAAGTTGGTAGGGGTTCACTCCCCTACTTGCAATATATATCGAATGCCGATTGCGTCGAATAACCAGCTGGAGAAGACGTCCTCTTATAGTAGTAACGTCAGGAGCTAAGACTCTGATTTGCGGAGAAGTAGAGCATTCTTACGCAATTAAAGATTTTGTATAAACGATAATAATAATAATAATAATAATAATAATAATAATAATAATAATAATAATAATAATAATAATAACAACAACAACAACGACGACAACAACGACGACGGCGACAACAACAACAACAACAACAACAAAAACAATAATGCCCTGATGCAGTACCAGGCAGCGGCTCTCGTAGCTTCTGATCTTAACTGATTGGAAGTGTTATGTACATTGTTTTGTCTTGGTATAAAAGATGGCCTACAGCAAATATTCTGCTCAATACCACAGATTTGCTGGTCAGTTGTTTAACCTTTACCAGTTGACCGTATCCCTTAGTGGCTGACGATATGTGCATCTCTGATCACGAGCAGAAGTACTGGGGGAGCATCATAGCCATGTGTTGAGAGGGATTCTTTGGGGTTTGAATAATTCACCTCTGGAAACATGGGTGTTTCGTTCAACATCCTTAAACAACCCGTATTCAACGACCATTTGAGCGGGATGGGTTACTCGACCTGAAGAAAAATGTAACTGAGACCCACCTGCAAGCTCATGTGCTGTTTATCTTGATCTGAGATCACCGTGTCGCACACATATGGTTGTGATGCATGTGCCTAGTGTAATCTTATCAGGCGGGTAGTCATGATGGATATACTGGGCTTCGTATATTTTACCCCGGGGTCACTTTGTTGACATGGACTGCACTCTCACTCAATAATAATGATAATAATAATAATAATAATAAAATAATAATAATAATAATAATAATAATAATAATAATAATAATAATAATAATAATAACAATAGTAATAGTAATAATAATAAGAATAATAATAATAATAATAATAATAATAATAATAATAATAATAAATGCCCTGATGCAGTACCAGGCAGTGGATCTCACGGCTTCTGATCTTAACTGATTGGAAGTGTTATCATGTACATTGTTTTGTCTTGGTATAAAAGATGGGCTACAGCAAATATTCTGCTCAATACCACAGATTTGCTTGTCAGTTGTTTGACCTTAACCAGTTGAGCATGTCCCTTAGTGGCTGACGATATGTGCATCTCTGATCACGAGCAGAAGTAGTGGGGGAGCATCATAGCCATGTGTTGAGAGGGATTCTTTGGGGTTTGAATAGTTCACCTCTGGAAACATGGGTGGTTCTTTCAACATCCTTAAACAACCCTTATTCAGGGACCGTTTGAGCGGGATGGGCTACTCAACCTGAAGAAAATTCTAACTGGGCCCCACCTGCAAGGTCATGTGCTGTTTATCTTGATATGAGATCACCATGTCGCTCACATATGGTTGTGATGCATGTGCCTGGTGTACCTTTATCAGACGGGTAGTCATGATGGGTATATTGGGCTTCGTATATTTTACCCCAGTGTCACTTTGATGGCATGAACTGCTCTCTCACTCAATAATAATAATAATAATAATAATAATAATAATAAGAGACCTTTTCCTTGCTAATGCCTATTTTATACACATGACTCTCCCTGATTTTCACATATCAGTAACATAGAAATAATCTTTACGTTCTTATTTCATCCGAAATGTGGGTTTGCTATATTTAAATTTATTTCACTTCTTATTTATGTAATGTTAGGTATAAAACAGATATTACTTAATTTATGAACTGGAGAAAAAAAATATGCAAATTAGGCTATCCAATACGACGCTAGCCTAACTTATAGTCACTAACCCCTGGTATTGATTAGAGAAGAAGCCTTGTACCAACAAGCCATAAAACAATCCAAAGACTTCCACCTCCTGTTCCGTACATCAGTAGTATTGAAAGAAGGCGTTTACATTCTTATTTGACCTACAGTGAGGCTTTGTAATATTTAAATTCATTTCAGTTTTGTTTTACGCTGTTATATGCATAAATAGATATTATTTGAATTATTTTATTTCTAATTTAATTTGTTTTAATCTTCAACAAATTATTGATATGGCTGACTATTAAAAATACCTCATTTAATTTCTTGCATATTAATTAGTGATTTGACCAGAAACGACAAAAATAAAAACAATTATTGAAAGCTTTCTCCTAAAATTCGATAACAGCTTAATGTTGATGCTATTTTTGTTTAACTCCGAGCGAGCTCTGTTCGGCAGAACTATGGTTATGATCATATTTATACCAGCCGTGACTGACTCTTATTGTTAAATATGTAACACTACATGCTTAACGTTTCTTTCTAGTTTAAAGAGGACAGGGTGTTATTTAACTATCTGGTTACGAAATTTCTGTTGAAATACACTGTCCTTGTATCTATAAATTTTGAAAATAATGAAGCGTTCAGTGATATAATTGCATCGTTATTAAGCTGGTGTTTGTAACATAAACTAAAATGGAATTTTAATGAAAGATTTTAATTCAGATCAGTTTGAAACAAAAAGATTGTATCAAAGATACAGAGTGGCCTTACAAGGGTTGGTATTAAAAGAGGGATGATACTTGGCTGCTTTTTTCTAGTAGTTCATGATAGAAGTTCCTTATCTGCTTCGGAAATGATTTAATGGCTGTCTTTATCAACAAACCTGGATTATGGCTTTATTCATTAAAATGGTATTTTTTATTCATGCTTTTTTTTTTAATTATAAGGTCAGTCGTGTTGTGTAAGATAATTGGTTTTCTTTATATGAAAAAAAAAGTTTGCTCTGGGTTCTCCTGTTTTGACAAGATTCCATTCTTTTCTCAAAGAAATATCAAAGGGAATTGTAACAATAAATATATTGTGTTTCCTTCCATCTCATGTCTGATGTCTCGCTAAGTTCATCTTTTGAACCTGAGTTTTTTAATTAAGACTTATTGAAATTCCGTCACTAGATAGTAAGCTTGAATTTATGAGATTATTATCAGAGACTAGTAGGTGATAACTTTAATAAAATTTGGTTATAATAATTTAATTTCTTTTTTCATTGACTTGAAATAGGGCAGAATTTGTCTGGATTTCAAATAAGCTTTATAACTATAAATAATTCTATTATACGAAGAAGGCCTAAAATTTGGGAGAACAGAGGCTAGTCGTTTACATCGACTCCTCCTCATCTACTGACTCTACTTATTTTATTGACCCTCGAAAGAGTAAAAGGGAAAATCGAACTCCGTGATATTTGAACACATAACGCAACGCCGGAAGAAATTATGCAAAGCATTTTAGCTGGCATGCTAACGATTCTGCCATCTCGCTGTCTCCGTATGACATTACCTATTATAAAAGAACATTAATCTCATTATTCTCTTCTATGAGACATTCAAAAGATAATGGCATGTGTACGATACTCTTTAGAAAAAATATTCTGGCAAAATACTGAGTTTTCCCCTCAGTGATGTCTTGCAAACAACTTATACATGCAAGTGCTACCAGTCGAGAATTCCGCTACCGGAAGCCAGCAACTATATTGGATCATCAGGAGAGAATGCCTACCTCTCGACGCATCAATGCGTGCCGGCCCGCCTTACTAATATGAAGCCACGCTTGCTAGATCAACTGGCTATTAGATATAGCTTAATATTTCTCTAGCCATCGCTCATCGTCTCTTTTTTAAAAAATCCAGTGGATAGTCTTGGCCACTAATTTGGATATTGGCCATGGTGGTATTGACTTAACGATGAGCTAGGCCTAACGATAACCCTCTACATCCGTCTTCCATTGGAAAATGCTCCGCTTTCCAGCCCGCGTCTTCACATTCCTCGAGGAGGTTTACATAACGGTCAATCTTTCGAGCCCGAGCGGCGTCCATGTTATCTTCATGAGGAACCGTTAACTCGACTAGATTTACAACTTTCTTTCCTTCACACCACATTAAAATGTCCGGCGTTTTTGTAACTGGGATGGGAAAGAATCCCTGGCACCCTGGTAAATCTGCAGTCATCTCCCAATAGCCGTTCCGCTTTTCATCTACCACAGGATGTTTCTTGTTCTTCATGAAACGGATCCACTGACCTGAGCGCACGAAGGTAATGAAATCTCTAGTTGGTACTTTCAACGGTTTTTGCTCAGTGTTGAGATGAATTTGGTTCTTTATAGCATTGAAGATAACCTTAAGGACCAGGTTGTGTCTCCATGTATACCTGTTCAATGCTAATGAACAGTTGGAAAGAATATGTTTCAGCGTTCCGACCATTCCGCATTTGCATATGTCATTCTCTGAGACGTTCCATCTTACTAGATTCGTAGGTGATGGCAAAACATCATAGGATGAACGAATAAGAAAACTTAGCCGAAATGTCGTCCACTTCCATATCTCATCCCAACTTATTTTCCTCTCAACAACATGATCTTCCCATCTCGTCATCTGTCCTTGTTGAATACATCGGATAAATGAAGCTCTCTTCTCTCTGCTCCTCTCGTTTTGACGCTGTTGCTAACAACAGATCTGCTTTCCCTCCGCATCATACTCGCAAAAGGTCTGAACAGATCTGCGCCAAAACCAAGTCCTTTCCAATGGTTTTGCGTTGCACCCACTATATCTCTGTGTACAAGAGAAGACAAGATGTCATCAGTCTCTACTTTTGCTTTCCACTTCGTGGCTGGTTTCACCTCTGGTGGGTTACACCTGATTTCCATGTCCTTCGATTCTCTCAGCATCATCACCGTCCGTATCTTCTCCAGTTTATATATTTCGACTATTGACTCTAGTGATAACTGCAACGAACCTCTTTTACGATAAAGAGCTGAACTGTTCAACATCCGAGGTTGGCCTAGCCACTTTCTAATGAACACATTACATCTTTGTTCAATGATCTGAACTCGTTAAAGGCTACCTCATATATTAAAAGAGGCCACGAAAGTCGCGGGTACAAGTCGAACTGCAAGCACCAAATTTTATAGTTACTTAGCAACTTCGAGTTATCAATCGCTGATAATCCAGCCTCGGTTTGTTTCATAATTTCCATCCCGCGACTTCTGTCTGACAATGTTCCAGCGTATACTCGCCCCAAGCTCTTGACGGGTTCTTCTTTGACTATAGGAATGCTTTCTTCAGCTATTCGAAACCTAAATTCTCTCTGCACTCCCTCAACAAATGACAGACTACATGACTTTTTTGCTCTAAACCGCATTCTTGACCACCTCACAAGTTCGTCTAGTCTCAAGTGTTACCTCATCCATGAAGGCTTTCTTAGGCGATTGTACATGGGCGATTTGTTCCGAAAAATTCACAGCTTTCGAAATCATCTCCATGACTAAGATAAACTACGTGACAGATATTGTACAGCCCCCAGCAATGCCAATTTCCAATCGGTGCCAATCTGTTGTAAAATTTCCAGCTGTAAACCTCATTTCGAAACTGTCATAGTTACATCCTCATTATTTTGATCACTTTGTCGGGAATGTGGAAGTGATCAGTAATTCGTGTGGCACTGAACCCTATACGTTAGCTAGGTCAAGCCATACCACGTTCAGACTTCTCTTGTTCTGTTTCGCATCCTGGATCGCTTTTCAAATCGAAAAACGGTGTTCAGCGCATTCAGAGATCCCAAAGATTCCGGCCTTTTGAACAGATTCATCAACATATCCGTTTTAGCCTGAAGACTCTCAGCAGATAAGAAAAATCCAATAATACTTGTAACCCTTTCCTTCTCTCTCCTGCTGTTCCTCCTTTCCTCTTTTCAGGGAATCCTTATTTTCAGCTTTATAATTACCCCAATACAGATGATAATGAGCTGATAGAATCGTTTTAGGGCTTGGAACAGTGCCGTAGGGTAATTGTTTCGGCTCTTTGTCTTCTGGGTTCAAATCCCACAGAGGTCCGCTTGGACATTTGTTGTTTCTGGGTCGATAAAATAAAACACGAAACAATATTAACTATTCCCACCCTTCAAAATTGCTGGCCTCGTGCCTAAATTAGAAACTATTGAAAACGGCAAGCGGACAGAATCGTTAGAACCCTGGAAAAGTGCTAGTGATCTTTCTTTCGAAGCTTTACGAGTTCTGATCAATAAGTATCCGGATTGTTGCTATAGTAACGAAACTAAAGCATGCAGAGTAAAGCCGCTTGGCAAAAATTGACCATGACAAGCTGTAAGACGGCAATATGGTAGAATTGTTAGCACGCCGGGCAAAATGCATTAGCGGCATTTTGTCCGTGTTTAATTTCTTGAGCACAAATTCCGCGGAGCGCGGCTTTGCTTTTCATCCTTTCTAGGTTAATAAATTAAGTACCAGTTGAATACTGGTTAGGATGCAATCGATTTATCACTTCCGCCGAACCTGCTTGCCCTGTTACAGCTTTTGAAGCTTAGCTACATGGTGCGGCAGAAA
>NW_021832153.1:30000-31724 GCF_006345805.1 Octopus sinensis
AGAAGAAAAAAAGCATTCTTAGAGTTCGGAGCCATTAGGACACTGTAATTTATTCAATGGGTTGAAAACATTGAAGATGATCCTGGAAAAATCAATGAGGACCATCTACAAAGAAGTTCAGCAGTTCTTGTGACCTATCAGATCTGTGATGCACGAAGACACTGGATACAAGTCACTGGATACATTAGATACAAGAGTCCAATTCATGTTCTGCAAAGATAAAGAAAACCCTTTGATCCATGTGAAACGGTTAATTAACACGATTAATTTACACTCTTGAACATGAAATGCTTTGGTTCTTCTCTGATGAGAAAAACTTCTACCGAAACCAAAATTTCTAACGGGAGAAATGATAACTGTTTATGTGCGTATCCTGATGTCCCAAAGTTATGCTCACTATGCTTCCAGCTACTAACGTTGTGTCATGCTACTTCACATCTTTCTACGGGGTCTTAGAATTAATTTCATTGAAATGTTTTGAGGTGCTAGGGACTATTTTTTAAGCCCTGGATGAAGTACACAATGGAAGGCCATACCTGTCTCACCAACACCCGACAATTTCTCACAAAGAACCCAGACATATTTTTTTATCATGTAACACCAAACTCATGGGCTCCAAACTCACCAGATTTAAATCTAATGGATTATCGCGTCTCAATGGTTGTTGAAAGGGAGACAAATCGACATCCTCACAATATCATTTCTTCCCTGCTGACCGCCATTGTCTGAGAGATGTCCATCAATGAGGACATCTCCCAAACAAGAATCATTTTAGTGCAGTCATGTCATAGAATAATTGTACTGGGTTGTCCGGAAAGTTCGTGCCGATTTTTGAAGGAAAGAAAGAGGTCAATAAATACTTGCCATTACATTTTTAATCACCAAATATGAACCATTTTGTTGGCACAATGCGTTTCCATCTTTCCTTTATCTTGAAAATACCTTCTTCCTAGGATTGAGGTGCCTGGGAGGGCAAGTCGAAAGGTAAGCTACTATAAAATCGGCACGAACTTTCCGGACAACCCAATATAAGAAAGCTTATTGAAAACGTGTACTAATTATTTTTTATTAAAATACATTTGTCTTTTGCTAGATTATATTTAATTTATTAAGTTACCAGTTATGTCATCAAATACCTCTTCCAAACTCTCTTTCTCTCTCTCTGTATGAATGTATGTATTGGTGGTTTTTACAAGAAAAGGTTGACAGTGTATTCAAAGTTATGGCTTGTTAGCCGCCATTATACAATCTGCTGACGACCAGTGAGTCGAAACTTCAAAGTCGCTGTCAATGTTTTCCACATAAAAACGTAATAAAAATTATTGTGTGGTAATAAAGCTTGTTTCCCAATTTGGTTCAGACTCAACGCGTAGCACCTTGGGCAAGTGTCTTCTACAATAGTCCTATGTGGGTGCATGTGTGCTTGTGTGTGTGTATCTATGTGTATGTCTTTGCGACTGTATTTATCCCCCACCGCTGCTTGACAACCGGTAAGAGATCGATAAAATAAGTAGAGTACTAAAATTCGACTAAAATTCTTCAAAGCCGTGCCCCCAGCATGGCAGCAGTCTAATGTATGAAACAAGTAAAAGAATAAAATAATACACACACATACATACATACATACATACATACATACATACATACATACATACATACATACATAGTTAACATAAAGCTGAAGGTTAGTGAAAAAGAGAATACCTACGCTGAAATATTGAAAA
>NW_021832154.1:0-15000 GCF_006345805.1 Octopus sinensis
ATTGAAGAGCTGTATCTTGTCCTACATCTTGATGGCAATTTGGAGTCCTTGGCACCACGCAGTGGCGCCCAGTTCTGGCATTTGTGTAACTCTCGATGCCAAAGTTCAGGACACTTCCCTCCAGGATCTTCCAGATGTATTAGGGCATATCTTCCCGCCTACGCTCCAGGGAATATAATTTTAATCTCTGAGTCTTTCCCAGTAGCTTACATTCTGCATAGAGGCTATCTTCTTCGTGTAGCTTCGTTGGATAGCCTCAAGTTCTGTGATCAACTTGACACTGGATGGTGACCATAGCTGGAGAGCAATAGTTAAAGTGACTTAGGACAAGTGTCTTCCAGAGGACCATCATGGTTTCCTTGTTCTCTTGTTCTAAAGGTTCTAAGAATCCATCCAGCCAGCCGTTTGCATTCATTGTTCAGTTTAGCAACATGTACATGAAAGGTCGCGTCATCAATCATGTGATAACCCAGGTCACGCACTGATTGTGCCTCTGGGATTGCAATTCCTCCGGGTCCCGTGTATTCATTGGGTATTGCATTTAGTTTTGCATGCTGATAGCATAAAGCTTGAAACTTTTCAGCATTGAACTGCATGCTATTCTTTTCAGCCCACTTGTATATTTTGTCCAGCTCACATTGCAGGCGTTTAGTGTCTTCAGGGTTCTGTATTGCCTGTGAAACTTTTGTATCATCTGCATAACTTGTGATCGTGGCTCTCTGCGTGGCTGAGGGTATGTCTGAGAGGGCCATTATGAACAGTAGTGGTCCCAAAACAGTGCCCTGCGGAACACCGCTCACTATTTGCGTGTTAATGGAAGTGGAAGTTAATGGAAGTCATGAAGCCATTCTCCCAATTTTCCAACTATGCCAAGATCACGCAGTTTGTGACACATCATTCCATGATCGACTTTGTCAAAGGCCTTTGCAAAGTCGAGATATATCACTTCCATATTTTAAGTGGTTGAGAAGTCGTTTCAGCACCCTGTCATAGTTTTGTAGGAGCTGAGTTAGGCAGCTTCTTCCTGGTCGGAAACCAGTTGGTGTCAGGCAGCAAGTCATTTCTTCAAGGAAGGTGATTAGTTCTTCTGACTATTCGTTCCATGACCTTGCTGATGTGTGAGGTCAGAGAGATAGGTCTGTAGTTCTTGGCCTTCGTTCCGCTACCTCCTTTATGAATAGGGACAATTTTACTTTCTTTCAGGTTTCTGGAAGTTTGCCAGTTGCAAGGGAGCTCTGAAAGAGGAACTGCAGTGGTCTTGCTAGGACTCTCTTACATACTGTTAGAAGGATTGCCGGGAATCCATCGGTGCCAGTAGCTGAGTTTGTTTTCATTTCATCTATAGCCTTTATTACATCGTCTTCCTTTATATTGATGTAATCAATCATTGCTGCCTCTGATTTTATATCTGCAGTGGTAAAGAAGTCAGTTGGATTGCTGATTTGGAAATGCCCAATAATTACTATTTTTGCTGTTATTGTTATCATTATTAATATTGTGTCTTCTCATGAAAGTAATCTTAGATTCCGTTAAATTCTGCTAATGACCAATTCCACCATTGCTTCGTCATTTCTCTTCGTCCCACGCCAATAACAGTTTTCTGATGCATATAATTCCCTTATATTTTTAATATATTTCTTCCTTTCCTCTCCATCCCCTGATATTGCTTCTTGTTCTTTCTCATGCATTCCATTCTTATCTCTCTCCTTTCCTCCTCCTTCTACATCACGATCATCATTACTATAATCATAATCACTTTTGCTACATACATAACCACCATCACTACCACCACTACCACCACCACCATCACCATCATCATCAACATCGTTGTCATCATCATCGTCATCATTTCTTTTTCTTCTTCTTCTTGTGCTTCTACAAATACTTCCTTTTTTCTTCTCTTCAGATTCATTTTTTATTCTTCGTTTTCTAAGTCGTCGTCGACATCATCATCATCCGCATCCTCATCATTATCATCATCATCACCATGATCTTCCTCAACATCATCATCATCATCATCATCATCATCATCATCATCAGCTTTTTTCTTCATCTTCCTCTTCTTCATTCTTTTCCTCCTCCCCTGCCACCTCCTCTTCCTCCCCTTCCCTTCCTCTTCCTTCCCCACTGCCCACAGACTAACCACAAGCAGCTGTGACGACAAACATTCTCAGTAAATGTTGTTCCCATGTCTTATATTAAGAGGATTAAGTCGATCATCAAATCCGGTTCTGATCCCATCTTTCTGCCGTTACACACACACATATTCACACACACACACGTGCACACACACACATATATACATATATATAGACATGCACTCATACATACGTGAATACATATATTATTACATATATGCATGCATAAGTGTATTATATATATATATACATATATATATATATATATGTACATATCTATATAATATATATGTATATATATATTTACGTATATATATATGTATATATACATGTGCATATATATATATGTATATATATATATATTTATATATATTTATATATGTATATACATTATGTATACGTATATATATGTAGATATACATGTATATATATGTGTATATATATGCATGTATATATATATATATATATATATGTATATATACACGTATCTATCTATAGATAAACATTACACAGTCATATCCATATAATAAAAAAATTCGATATGTCAATTTATCAGTTTTATTCTCTATGATATACGTAAACATCTCTCTCTCTATATATATATATCTGTATGTATGTATGTATATATATATTATATATATTATATATATATATATAGATAATATTATATATATATATATCTATGTATATAATATATATATAATATTATTATATATATATATATAATTAATTAATAAGGGTGAGAGAATTAGATACTAATTTAATAGTATATCTATTTCAACAACAAGTGGCCTAGTGCTCCGAGAAACCTGGATTATTATAATATTTTTACAAAATAAATATAAGAGAGTGGTCACTATATGGCTCACTCTAGCACCAGTTAATCCAAAAGGTTTCAACACACAAAATACATGTTTCCCATGAAAGTCAGTACGATTGTGAGCTAACAATCGTACTGACTTTCATGGGAAACATGTATTTTTGTGGTTGAACCTTTGGATTAACTGGTGCTAGAGTGAGCCATATAGTGACCACTCTCTTATATTTATTTTATATTATATTATATATATATATATATATATATATATTAGATATATATATATTATATATATATAGATATATATAATATATATATATATATATATAGATATATATATATATTATATACATATATATACATATACATATATATGTATATTGTATGTATATATGTAATATATTGTTTTTATATTGTTACTGTATGTGTTATACGTATATGTGAATCTATATATATATATGTATGTACGTACAAACACACGCACTCACACCTCCCGCACGCACACACACACACACATACGCATATATAACTATACATATATACGGATAAACAACAGATAAACATATACCTACGCATACACGCGTATAGATATATATGCATCTGCATGAGCGTTTGTGCAGACGGTACACGACATAATTTCTGCGTAAGCATGAATTTAATATCCCCAAGGGAAAGTAGCCAACAGCCGACCGAGTATGTATCAATCATCTCAAACACACTGTAATATAAAAGACTTGATTTGTCCCTCGACGTACTTTCACACCGAATACATGCATAGTACAAGTCTTTGTCTTTCATCCTTTCGGGGTCGATAAATTAAGTACCAGTTGCATACTGGGGTCGATCTAATCGACTGGCCCCCTCCCCCAAAACTTTGGGTCTTGTGCCTAATGCAGAAAAGAATACGTGCATTGGTATATAGGAGCATGCATCTATCTCACCTTTACTCTTCTACTTGCTTCAGTGATTGGACTGCAGCCATGCTGGGTTGCCGCCTTGAAGGGGTCAATCGAACAAATGGACCCCAGGACTTACTTTTGTCAAGCTTGGTACTAATTCAGTCAATTTCTTTTCCCTAAACTTTACGGGGATGTAACCAAACCAATCTCGTTATCATCAGGTGGTGGGCGACAAATACACACACACACACACACACACACACATGCTTATTTCATTTTTCGTCTATCAAACCCACTCAAAAGGCTTTGGTCGACACGAGGCTAGACATTTGGTGCCACGCAGTGGAACTGATCCTGGAATCATGTGTTTTGTATCGAAACTTCTTACTACATATCCATTCTCGGTTGCTGATATATATATATATAAATCAAATATAAAATATAAAATATAAATTACAAAGTGGGACAAGAACGCAAAAACACACAAAGAGACGACACAAAAAAACAGACGGGTCACTCGAAGCCTCTAACCTTCAGTCGGAACCGGACTTGTCCCACTTTGTAATTTATATTTTATATTTTATATTTTACTTCTATATATATATTAAGGCGGCGTAACGTACCCTTATCTCCTATGTATACATTTTATATATATATATATTATATATTGATTTCTGCTGTTATTCTTATTTTCATTGTTATTATTGAAGTCGGTGAAAATTTTACCTTTATTATTATTATTATCGTTTAGGCGACGAGCTAGCAGAAATGTTAGCACGCCGGGCGAAATGCTTAGCAGTATTTCGTCTCTCTTTACAATTTGGTCTGACGTTACGTTCTGAGTTCAAATTCCGCCAAGGTCGACTTTGCTTTTCATCCTTTCGGGGTCGATAAATTAAGTACCAGTTACGCACTGGGGTCCATATAATCGACTTAATCCGTCTGTCTGTCCGTGTTTGTCTCCTCTGTGTTTACCCCTTGTGGGTAGTAAAGAAATAGGTATTTCGTATGTCTTTACGTTCTGAGTTCAAATTTCGCCGAGGTCGACTTAGCTTTTCATTTTTCGGGGTCGATAAATTAAATACCAGTTGAGTACTGAGGTCGATTAATTGACTATCCCTTTCCCCTCAATTTCAGCCCTTGTGGTAATAGTAGAAAGGATTATTATTATTATTATTATCGTTAAGGTGGTGTGCACGCCGGGTGAAATGCTAAGCCGTATTTTGTCTGTCACTACGTTCTGAGTTTAAATTTCACCGAGGTCGACTTTTCCTTTCATCCTTTCGGGGTCGATAATTAAAAATAACTGGGGTCGATGTAATCGACTAGTTTCCTCTCCCTAAATTTCAGAAAGATTACAGGAGTGGCTGTGTGGTAAGTAGCTTGCTTAACAACAACATGGTTCCGGGTTCAGTCCCACTGCGTGACACCTTAGGCAAGTGTCTTCTACTATAGCCTCGGGTTGACCAAAGCCTTGTGAGTGGATTTGGTAGACAAAAACTGAAAGAAGCCCGTCGTATATATATATATATATATATATATATATGTGTGTGTGTGTGTGTGTGTTATGTATGTGTGTGTATGTTTGTGTGTCTGTGTTTGTTCCCCCCCAACATCACTTGACAACCGATGTTGGTGTGTTTACGTCCCCGTAACTTAGTGGTTCGGCATAAGAAACCGATAGAATAAGTACTAGGGTTCCAAAGAATAAGTCCTGGAGTCGATTTGCTCGACTAAAGGCGGTGCTTCAAGATGGCCGCCGTCACATGACTGAAACAAGTAAAAGACTAAAAGAGTATCATCGTTCTTGCATTTAAGATGGCGAGCTGGCAGAATCGTTAGCAAAAATGCTTTGCGGTATTTCGTTCGTTTTTACTTTCTACGTTCAAATTCCGCCGGGGGTCGACTTTACCTTACATCCTTTCGGGGGTCGATCAAATAAGTACCAGTTACGTACTGGGTTCAATCTTATTGACTCACCCACTTTCTCGAAATTTCCGGCATAGTGCCAAAATTTGACACCATTCTTATTTATTGCTGTTGCAATTATTTTTGTTTTTTTCATCGTTGCTGCTCTTCTAGCTGTTATTGATATTCTTGCAAAATTGTTGCCTTGTTGTTGTTGTTGTCGTTGTATTGTTGTTGTTGTTTGTATCGATGTGTGTTAGTAAACTTCAGTATCAACGTTGATATTTTTCTGCCTCGTCAGCGTGTAAGATGAGTTGGCTATGGGTAGATGTCTGGACCTCTTCCAACACATCTCCCATTTCACTCAGCTTAGATTTCACTAAAGCAATCGAACCCCGTTCTACCGTCATTCTGTGTAAATAAACCCATACCGTATTTGTCCACACACACACACACATACATGTATGTATGTGTGTGCATATATATATATTATATATAGACTCGAGTATACATATATATGTACTTGTATGTGTGTGTGTAGACAAATACGGTATCGGTTTGTTAGCACACACACACACACACACACCACACTATATATATATATATATATGTATATGTGTGTGTGTATGTCTGTATATTTAAACCTTCATACAGTCATACGGCACGCTCGCCAACGAACATGCGATTACATATACATACATACATTCATACATACTTATGTACATACATGCAAACATATAGATTGCATATATAAATGTATTTAAACACACACACACACATACACACACATTCGCATACATATGCATGTGTGTATATATACACAGAAAATCGATGTGTGTATGCGTCTAGGTGCAAGTGACTATAGTTATATTTCTGTATGTATATCGAAGTAAATTCCTAAAATACTATTTTCTTCCGAATTGTAATTAACAATTCTTCAAAAAGAAAAAAAAAAATTGAAGTTTAATACCAGCAATTCGACTAACAAAGATCAATGAATTTCTAACTAATCTTAATATTGATGTTCGATTTAAAATTACAAATCGAAATACTTGAAATCGCGATTAGAAATCTAAATACCTGGAGCAATCTAACACTCCACGTAAACGCTTTACTACAGCATGGTCGAGTCCCACTTCGTCTCAGTTTCATTTCTCCTCCTCACCCCAGCTTCATTATTCCTTTAGTCCCTAATTTTCACCCTCGCTCTATTTAACATTTTTACCCTATACAAATACCCTAAACAGTTCAAAATGCTCAGCCCTCCTCTGTATTCATAAAAGAGTTCATTTACTATTTAGTGCTTCTTCATCTGTCAGTGTATTGTGTCGATATTTTGCCAGATTGCACTCCATTAGTTGCATTAAAAAACATCAATGAAATTCCCCCGTATCTACGTAAGTACACAGCCTAATGCCAACAAATATCTATTATAATTAGAAAACCCAATTACTCACAGAGGAACACAAATACATACAGACAAATGTATGTATGTGCGTGTATAGGTTATGTATGCGTATCTGTAAGTATGTATACTTACGTGTATGTATGTTTATGTGTCGTAATTTTGAAGCGAGTCAGCCATTACCACATCGTTATTATAACGCACAATTGAGTAGAAATACATCTTAGACAAATGAAATTATCATTACTGGCATTATTAGTTTTTTTTGTAATATAAATATATATGTATATGTATTATATGTTATTTATTGACAACAGCAATGGCTTTATTGAATAAACGAATCATTTAATTACACGTTCGTTCTCTATTATAATCAAGCCATTTGATATACATACATACATACATACATACACACACACTCACATATATGTACGTATAAACAGAATTGATGTTTTAATTGTGAATTATATTGTTTTCCGTTTTGACATTTTTGTTCCCTCTCTCTGTCTCTGTCTGTTTGTCTCTCTCTGCATCTTCCTTGCTCTCTCCATCTCCCTCGCTCTCTTTTCATATGGAATTGATTCAATAAAAGCTAAGTGAAGCTCTATATTTATTCGTGTCATCTATCGATATGGCAACCATCATAGAATTCAGTCTGTAATTAAGTAAGGTCTTAATTCTTTCTGCCAGAGAAAAGTGAATGTTTCCAAAGATAAGCCACATGAAAAAGAATAAAAATATTTGTCTCAAACATAATGAAATATTAGTTTGGAGGCGGAGGGCGGATGGGGTTAAGTCGATTACATCGACACCAGTGTTCAACTGTACTTATGTTATCGACCCCGAAAGGACGAAAGGTAAAGTCGACCTCGGTGGAATTAACTCACTGAAATATTGATTTCAAACTTTGGCACAAGAATTTTGGGGCTCCCTCGAAAGGAAGAAAGGCAAAGCCAACCTCAGGGGAAATTGAACTCTGATTGTATAAACGAACTAAATGCCGCTAAGCTTTTTGTCGGGCGTGCTGACGATTCTGTCAGCTCGCTACTTGAATAATAATAATGATAATAATAATAATAATAATGATAATAATAATAATAATAATAATAATAATAATAATAATAATAATAATAATATAATAATAATAACAACGTGATCTAATGCAGTACCAGGCAGTGGCTCTCATTGGCTTCTGCTTTTAACTGATTGGAATTGTTATCACGTATATTGTTTTGTCTTGGTATAAAAGATGGGCTACAGCAAATATTCTGCTTAATACCACAGGTTTACTTGTCAGTTGCTTGACAATAACCAGTTGAGCATGTCCCTTAGTGGCTGACAATATGTACATCTCTGATCACGGGGAGAAGTAGTGGGGTAGCACCATAACCATGTGTTGAGAGGAATTCTTTGGAATTTGAATAATTCACCTATGGAAACATGGGTTGTTCGTTTAATATCCTTAAACAACACTTATTCAGGGACCTTTTGAGTGGGATGGTCTACTCGATATGAAGAAAAAATTCTAACTGGGCACCAGCTGCAAGGTCATGTGCTCTTGATATGAAATCACTATGTCGCGCACATATGACTGTGATGCCTGTGCCTGGTGTACCCTTATCAAACGGGTAGTCATGATGGGTATACTGGACTTCGTATATTTTACCCCAGTATTATTTCGATGGCATGCCCTACTCTCTCACTCAATGATAGTAATAATAATAATAATAATAATAATAATAATAATAATAATAATAATAATAATAATAATAATAATAAAATATCGTTAACTGGTCAATAAAATATCGTTAACTGGTCAATTACTGAAATATGTAATCTTGACAGAAAAATACGAAAACTGTTGACAATGCATAGAATGCACCACCCTAAGGCAGATACAGAACGACTTTATCTGCCAAGAAAAGAGGGAGGCCGTGGACTTTTACAACTGGCAATAACAATGAAGATTGCTACAATTGGCCTAGACACCTACCTGAAAAACTCTGAGGACTGGATGTTAAAACTTGTCTCAAAACATGAAAACAAGAAAGCATCATACTCAGTAACAAAACAGGCAAAGGAATATCTAAGTTAATTCCGAATACAACAAATTTCGGAATTAGAGATAGACATACAAGAAACAGGCACAGAAAAAGCTAAGCGCATGAAAACCCGTGCTAAATCTGCGGCCTTAGATATTCTGAATGATAAATGGCAAGAAAAACCTCTCTATGGCAAATACCCAAAGAGAGCAAATAATGCAGATGTTGACAAAGCCCTGACCCATCAATGGCTAATGGCATCTGGTTTAAAATCTGAAACAGAGGGGTTTATCATAGCAGCTCAAGATCAATGCCTACCAACAAGAAACTACCAGGCCAACATATTAAAGATCAGAAGCAGTCCAACGTGTCGTGTATGCCAGCAACAAATGAAACCATTGATCATGTGGTCTCCAAGTGCAGTCTTCTAGCGCCTACGGAGTATCTCAACAGGCACGATAGAGCTGCACAATATATTCACTGGGTAATCTGCAAAAACCTGGATTTACCCCATGAAAAAAACTGGTGGGAACACAAACCACCTCAGGTCTTGAAAATGACCACATCTCACTCCTCTGGAACTTCACCATTCAAACTGACAGAAAGATAGATGCAAATAGGCCAGGCATCATATTGAAAGACTTCAAACAAAGAACATGCCTCCTCATTGATATCACTGTCCCAATCGATATAAACGTATCTGTCATGACCTACCAAAAACTGAGCAAATATAAAGATCTTGAAATAGAAATCAGCAAAATGTGGAACCTGAAGACTAAAACAATACCTGTTGTCATAGGTGCCTTGGGAATGATAGCAAAAGGGGCTGATTGCTACCTAACTCAGATACCAGGAAACACAAAAATGGCAGAGATTCAAAAGATAGTGCTCATGGGAACTGCTCATATCCTACGCAAAATACTTTCTATGTAATCTCAAGGTTTAAAACAAACAATTTTCGGTTAAAAAATTTTTTTTTTTTTAGGGATTCATTAGTACAACCCCCCACCCAATATATGGCACACTAGGCATAACAACAACATGAACTTCCACCTGTTGTCTCTTGTGGTCTCTGGGTGAGACTTGGAGCCAACTTGTACAAATAAAGCAAAGTCAAACAAGAATAATAATAATAATAATAATAATAATAATAATAATAATAATAATAATAATAATAATAATAATAAAGAAATAAAGAACTGAATAGATAAGAAAACAGTATCTCCGCATCCAAGTGGTGGAGTTGTGACAAAGCGATTAATTATGACTATAAGCTAAGAAGTAGCCTAAGTGGAAGCAGCGCTTATTTTCATTTGCAATGCAAGGATCAATCGGATGTTATAGTGGGAAAAAAAGGTGTTTGAAGGGCTACGCAGTAGGACTGAACACGGGATCACCAAACAGACGAAATCACACACGATACACCGGCCTAGTATGTTCTCTCTCTGGGTCTCTGTCTGTCTGTTTCTGGCTGTCTGCCTGTCTGTCTGTTTACCTCTCTCTCTGTCTCTCTGTCTCTCTCTCTCTCTCTCTCTCTCTCTTGCCATATATCTGTGTGTTTGTACTTTTGCAAACATACAGTGAGAAAGAGAGAGAAGAAAAGAGTGAAGGGAAAGACACATACACACATACAGAAAGACAAAAAAAAGTGAGAGAGAAAGAGAGAGAGGGGGGAGTCGGAGCGGAGCATAATTATAAGAAGACAGATTTGACAAAGTAAAATGTCTACCTTGGCAAGTAATCATTATATTCTGTCTTTGTTTCGTTCTTTTATTATCTCTCTTCGTTCCTTCCATTCTCTCTCTCTCTCTCTCTCTCTCTCTCTCTCTCTCTCTCCCTCTATATCTCTCTCTTTCTCTCATTCTGCACATACACACGTGAGCACTCATACACGGAAGCGCAGGCGCACACACGCACACACGTATTCACACACACACACATGTATATATATATATATATATATATAATATATAAACACGCACGCATGAATCTATCTATCTATCTATCCATCCGTCTGTCTGTCTGCTTATCTATCTATCTATCTATCTATCTATCTATCTATCTATCTATCTATCTATCTATCTGTCTGTCTGTCTGTCTGTCTGTCTGTCTATCTATCTATCTATCTATCTATCTATCTACCTTTATCCATTAATGAATGTCTTGCTATCCACTCTTGTTTTATCCCATACCTTTCTCTCTTTACTCTCTCTCTATCTCCTTTCTCTCACTCTCTCTTATCTCGCATCCGTTTTCTCTCGGTTCCCCAAATCTCTCAACCCTCTGCTTCGTTTCTACCCCCTCCTCACTCATATTTCTCTACCTCCTTCTTTTGCACACTACTCTACACTCTCCTCTCTCTTTCCCTCTATTTACGGTTCTCTAATGGCTTTACTACCCCTCACGACCCCCACGACCCCCCCACTAACCACCGATCCTACTCGCTCAGATTACAATCATCGTTGGAGGTAAAACGAGACTGACTATTCGGCAACATATCACCTTACATTAACATCCAATCAAATGTTAGTCAATACCAATGATCAGGTTCCCACCCGGGGTGACAATACCCAAACAATTTCCTTACAATACAAGACAACAATAAAAACACAAACACAAACACAAAATATAAAATCACAGTCTCAGGCCAAAGGCTCGGGTACGGTCGGGTACGGTCGGGTGACAAAGATTTTCTGTTCGTAAACTTGCGAGTCTCATTCGCGGTTCGTTACCTCTGTGCAACTCTTTGCTCAGGCGTTTTCTTTTTCTTTTTCTTTTTTGTTTTAATTTAGCTATCGATTGACCAATGTGCTTGAGAGTAAAATTGTGGAGGCAGAAACTTACTGAAGCCCGACCCGAACAAAACTTTACTGTGACCTTAATTCGAGCCCTCAGTTCATTGGTGGAGCAGTAGGAGAGCCGTTGTGACTTATGGTGTGTTTTGATCACTGTTAGTCCTTGCAGAGCCCATCCTTCATCGGATGTGACCCCAGCTGGTTTTTTCATGAAAGAAAGAAAAATAAAAAATGTTAGGAAGAAAGAGGAATATAAACTGATCAACCTACCTAAGTTTAAAGCAGGTACTGTTTTCTGCTTTATTTTTATTTCAGTTAGAGAGGATAAAAGTTGAGCTCAACTGCTAATTCATTTCAGTACACTGGTTTTCCTGATGAGAAGGCGGCATAATGCACCCCTTATTCCTTCGAAATTAGGAATATGCAGCCTTCGAAACACATGTCGAGAATAAAGGAATTTTTTTAAATCGTCGTTCAACTCCATTCTTTCATTTATTTATATATATATATATATATATATATATATATATATATATATATATATAGATATATATAATATAATATATATATATATATATATATATATATTATATATATAATATATATAGAGAAGGAGAGAGAGAGAGAGAGAGAGAGAGAGAGAGGAGAGAAATGGATAGCTGAATAGATAGACAGATAACCAGATATATAGATATAAATATAAATGCATATTCAAATATACACATACATATATACGCATAAAAACATGTAATCCTTTGTACCCACAAACACATGTATATGAATACACAGACGCATGCACACACCATACACATATGTATGCACACATACACATGAAAAAAACTATCACATGCTCGCTTAATGCTTGGTGGATTTTAGCATCCACCTAGTCACATCGCATTTCTCGACACTGACTGCTTTCAAACATTTCATATTACACCAACAATCGCTCCATCGCGCATCAACACCAAGGACCAACATTAGGTAGCCGGAAGTGTTAGCATTCTCCAATGAAATTTCCTAATTTCTCAGCTATCCGATAGCGTCTCCTTTCACTCATCTCAAATGTTTACCCATGTTGCACTTGGGAAAACCGCCGGATATCCGATGTCTTCCTATGCAGTTAATTCAATGTTTTCACAGAGTCAACCAAATATGTTTTATTGTTTTGCTAACAGATCTTGCACAGATTCTATTTACAGAAACTTTCTTTTCTTGTCATAGTCATCTCTGTTGCATCCATCTGCCTGTCGGCCAGTCTGTCAGTCTGTCTGTCTGTCTGTCTGTCTGTCTGTCTGTCTGTCTGTCTGTCAGTCTGTCTGTCTGTCTGTTATCTATCTGCAATACTACGTATCGAATTAAATAACTACGTAACTATTTTATTCTTTGTCTTTCTCTCTCTCTCTCTCTGTATTCTCTGTATTATGCATATATGTATGTATATATATATATATATTATATATATATATATATATATATATATATATATGTGTGTGTGGTGTGTGTGTGTGGTGTATGTGTGTGGATGTAATATGGAAGGCACCATGTGACAGAAGCAGACCCTTTCCCTAAACTCAGTAAATTCGTATAAACGTACCCAAGGTCCCAAATTCGCTTTCGTGAATTCGCTTTCGCTTTCGCTTTCGTGAATTTGTTTTGAGTGATTAAAGTATTGTACATCACGGAACCCGCTTCTCAGCGCAATCACCAACAAGACCGGCGGCACAACAGAGGTTGAGACGACCAGAAACCAACTGCTCTTCAGTTTTTCTATATAAGTTTACCGTCTCCTAGAAGGATGTTCTAATGAGAACTAGGGTCCTTCACACCCGGTGTTTCCCATGTTAGCTAACGCTAATAAGCGCTACCATTCTGCTTTATAGTAGACCTACCAACAGCAGAATAGTGGCTAAGAGATGGTTCCAAGTTATTCTAAAAAACTGGAACTTTCATACCACATTCTTGATGAAATATAAAATATAATAATCCCCATATATATATATATATATATGTTGTGGGCGTATGTGTATGTATGTGTGTGCGTGTGTGTGTATTCATGTATGTATATATGTATATATGTATATATATATTTATATACAGAGCTAATAGTTCACGAGAAATATAATTCACGAAAAAATAATTTGCGAAGATACCATTGACTCTGTTATGATCTAGTATAACAATTTAAAAATGATGATAACAGAATCAACGATACAGGCAATAGCAGACCCCACCGCCCAAACGCATTAAATAGCTGAACAATTAAAATTAATCAAAGGATATACTAAGCATGTATATCTGCTGGAAACAACAGTTAAATCTCTTAAGAGATTCATTAATATAGAATCTCCGCTACGGCGGCGAGCTGGCAGAAACGTTAGCACGTTGCCGTAATTCGTCTGGCATTACGTTCTGAGTTCAAATTCCGCCGAGGTCGACTTTACCTTTCATCCTTTCGGGGTCGATTAAATAAGTACCAGTTACGCACTGGGGTCCATATAATCGACTTAATCTGTTTGTCTGTCCTTGTTTGTCCCCTCTGTGTTTAGACCCTTGTGGGTAGTAACGAAATAGGTATTTCATCTGCGGCTACGTTCTGAGTTCAAATTCCGTCGAGGTCGACTTTACCTTTCATTCTTTCGTGGTCGATAAATTAAGTACTAGTTGCGTTCTGATGTCGATCTAATTGACTGCCGCCCCCCTACCAAAATTTCCACCCTTGTGCCTAGAGTACAAAAGAATATAGAATCTCCGCTCCCCACAGCGAGACAACACAGCAGCAGCAGCAGCAGCAACAGCATCAGCATCAGCAGCAGCAGCACCACCACCACTATCATCAAAACAACTACCTCAACAATTTCTTTAAGTATCCATACGAATGTAAAGAAAACTAATACGGCATTACAGCTACAACGATAGAATCGGTAAATGATATGGTACCCTCGTTACTTACATCAACAATATAAGACAACAATAAATATGTATGTGTATTTTGGAAC
>NW_021832154.1:20000-32577 GCF_006345805.1 Octopus sinensis
GTGATGGTGACTTAGAAAATGAAGATTTTGTTGCAGCCTGATATTGTTATTGGTTCTGCTTTCTACACTTTTCCACTGCATCTCCAAATTCTTGGTTAAAATTCGTTTAAGGTGACTTTTGCTGCCACATCTGTAACAACTAGGTTTTCTCTTTGTCTTTGATTTACTGACTACAACGGGACATTCTTTGTGGAATAACCTTGTATTCTTGTAGTCATAGGACTTGCAAGTTTTTGCTGACTTCTTTCAGCAACTTATCATTTCTCATTACTTGTGCTGTTATCACCCACACATTTCCCGGCAGAAAGGTGACAACTGCTGTGTCGTAATTGTCGTCTCCGTATTATGATATCACAGGTATTAGGAAACAAGTGTGTAAGCAAGTAAACACCATCCATTTCTGCCTGTCTCCGAACCCCTCCCTCGAACCTCAACGTGAAATAAATGATGTTGCTGGCTGTTCTCTTTATCGAGAAGATGTTTGACTTGTCCAGATGTTTACCAGAACATCTATTTCTGATATTTAGGGATCAGAGAAAGTTTCCAAAAGTACACGAGTTTCCTTCGTGATCCTTAAAAGTACGTGAGATTCCTTGGTGATTCTTAAGATAAAAATGCAGACTTTATAAATGATGGTGTCGAAGGCTTTGCTTCTTTTCATGGACAAATTACTTGTCCGGACCTTCCGAAGGGACTATTTTTCTGGTTCCTTGAAAACACGGAGTAATTTTCGTCTTCCTTTGTCAGGTAAAGATATGTAAATTTTCTTCGTGCTTTCTCCAGAATAAAATCCTAGACAAGGAGATGTAGACCTCCTAAATGCTGCTTCGGCAATTTTCCAGTTCGACCTATGCTTCTTGTATGGGAAGAGGCAATTTTACCATACGTGCAACCATCTGCGTATTTCTTGCTCAGCTTTGTTTGTGACCATGGGTGAGAATCAAGTGTCCATGGGTGAGAACCATGGTTGTGTCTGGGTGGAGTCATTCTCTTTTAGTGTCTTATTATTTAACACATTCACCGGTAAAGTTTCCACTCGTTTACTTATTCATTTTCCCATAAAATGTTCGTTGTGTCTTGAGACATTTTCAGTACTGAAAAGCTTCCGAGATACAACGAAAACTTTAAAAATAATTAAGTAAATGAGAGGAAACTTTACCGGTGAATGTGTTAAATAATAATGCACTAAAAGAGAATGGCTCCCCCTCCGCCACTGACACAACAGAATACGCTTCAACACACGAACTCACATAAAGAATCTTGCAAAACCAGAAGAATCTTGCAGAGCGAAATATATATACAAACACACACACGACAGATTGCTTTTCAGTTTCCGTCTGCCAGACCTAGTCACTAAAGTTTTGATCGGCCGGAGGACGCTTGCCCAAGGTGCCACGCAGTGGAACTGAACCAGGAGTCATGTGGTTGGGAAGTAAGCTTCTTACCGCACGTCTGCGCCATTATATTTTCGTTAAAAGCTAGTTTGTTTGGGCTTCTTACTTCATTTTTCCTTTCACTTTTCACATTTCTGAGTTCGTTGCTCGACTTACTTAATGCCATTAGCAGTGAAATTGAACCAAAATAAAATTAAAATGTTCAACAAAAAAAACCCCAAAAAACCCACAAAAACCCCAATTAAATAAAAACAAGATGCTCCAATCGTAAAAATGAAATTAGGCGACAAAAACGTGCGAAAATATTAATCCAGATCCCAAAGGTGTTGATATCCATATGGTATCAAGTCCGCCCCCACATCTACTAAAATGCAATCGTATTCCTTCGAGAACGAAGAATGTGGTTGTTTACAAGCGAAGCACGTAAAAGAGCCGTGTTTTGAAATTCCTTGCATCGAGGAAGTCATTCACAAGTAGCAGCGGAGCAAACGAAGAACATGTGAACTCAAATATCCGTCCATCTATCCATCCGTCCCTCCCTCCGTTCATCTATTCATCCATCCGTCTATCCATCCATCCATCCATCCATCCATCCATCTATCTATCTATCTATCTATCTATCTATCTATCTATCTATCTATCTATCTATCTATCTATCTATCTATCTATCTATCTATCTATCTATCTGTCCGTCCGTCCGTCCGTCCATCCATCCATCCATCCGTCCAGCTGTCCGTCCATCCGCCCGTCCGTCCGTCCATCCATCCATCCATCCATCCATCCATCCATCCATCCGTCCAGCTGTCCGTCCATCCGCCCGTCCGTCCGTCCATCCATCCATCCATCCATCCATCCATCCATCCATCCATTCATCCATCCATCTATCCATCCATCCGTCCGTCCGTCCATCTATCCATCCATCCATCCGTCCATCTGTCCTTCCATCCGTCCCTCCCTCCGTCCATCTATTCATCCATCTATCCATCCATCCATCCATCTATCTATCTATATATCTATCTATCTATCTATCTATCTATCTATCTATCTATCTACCTATCTATCTATCTATCTATCTATCCATCCGTCCAGCTGTCTGTCCATCCGCCCATCCGTCCGTCCGTCCGTCCGTCGAACTAGCGACAACTAAGTGTGGCTTTGTGGTTAGGGTATTCGGTACACGGTCGTAAGGTCGCGAGTTTGATTCCCAGCGGCGGGTTGTGTCCTTGAGCAAGACGTTTTATTTCACGTAGCTCCACTTCACGCAGCAGGCAGAAACAAGTCGTATCTGCATTTCAAAGAGCCGGCCTTGTCACATTGTGTGTCACGCTGATCTCCCGGAGAACTCCGATAAAGGTACACGTTTTCTGTGGAGTACTCGGTCACTTGCGCTAATTTCATGTGCAAGTTGTTCCGCTGATATGATCAACTAGAACACTGATCGTCGCAACCGAAGTCAAGTAACACAAGGAACGACCCTTCATCAGTTGTCGGCTGTTTTTCTTACCGTATTTCGAGAAATTCACCAGAAACGCCTTCGATAAAATAGTTGCTCCCGCAAAGCAAATTAAATAAAATTTGCGAATTTGCAGAGGGTCAAGATTGGTGAAAAAAAAAAAAAAGGACAGTGAAAACAAACAGGAAAGGCTGCTAATCCTAAACGAGGTTGTGGTGGCGAAGGAAAGAAACAAGTCTGGACAGGAGACAGAGAACAATACGTCTTCTCTGTCCAGCTGAAACAGGAAGAAAGAAAGTTAGAAGAATAGCCGATGGTCACGTGGGGGCCACGTGAGCAAAGGAGGAAGAGTGGGGGAGAAAGAGTGACAGACAGAGAACTGTGAAGGGGAGAAGAAAAGATTTGGAGACAGGATAAGAGAGAAAAAGAGAGAGAGAGAAAAGGGAAGGCAAAAGAAAGGAAAAGAGAAAACGAATGAGTAGGAGGATATTCACAAGGCTTTGGTCGACCCGAGGCTATAGTAGAAGACACTTGCCCAAGGTACCATGCAGCGAGACTAAACCTGAAATCCTGTGGTTGTGAAACAAGCCTCTTATCTCACAGCCACGCCTGCGATGTCAAAAATATAAAAAATTATATGGAACTTTTCGGTTTGAACGGCAGTTTTTCTAGCGGTGTCATATGAAATTGTCACCCATAATTATGACCCTAGTATCGATCTATTGCATTTCCATCTATTTTAGGGTTAGGGTTAGGGTGGGGGGAAGGGTATCTTTTTTTCTTCACAAATGTAAATAAACCCAATCTGTTTCTTAAACGAGGGACATATTCATACGGCACAGAATGTTTTTTACCTCAAATACGTCAGTGATTGGTTGAAATTGCAGAAATTGAAGAAAAAAACAACAAATATCTTTACAAACTGTAGAATTTTCTCAATAAAGCCAAGAGAAAAGATGTTTTATAAACACATTCTACCAGTATACGACGTTTAACATTTTTTAGTTACCTAGAAATTATGTTAAAAACTGCCGTTCAAACCGAAAAGATCCAATTATATTAACAAATGTTTCTATTTTTTAAACATGGCCAACAATTTTGAGAGAGTCGACATCATAGAACACATGATGTGATTGGTATTATAGTTTATCGATCCCGGATAAGTCAAAGTTGACCTCGTTGGGATTTGAAATCAGACCATAAAAAAAGAGAGAACAAATAGAGAATATTATTTACAGTGATACCCAAACGATTCTACCAATTCGTTGCCTTTAGCAGTGGTTTTGAAGAGAAAGGTGGAGCAGGTGTCGGTGATCCCCCACAAAGTTCTTGACAGGTATTTTGTTTTATCGCTCCCAACGAGAATGAAATTCGTAGTAGAGCTCGGCCGAGATTGGGACTCAGAATCTAAGGAGCCGTGGCAAATACCACCGCGCATTTTTACCAACTCCCTCACAGTTCTGCTTATAACCTTTACAAAAGGCCGTAGGTCAGAAATATAGAGAGGGGTGTTAATCGATTATATATCATCATCATCATCTTCGTTGTCATCATCATCAGCAGCAGCAACAGCAACAACAGTACCACAGCAGTAGCAGCAGTAGTACCCCCAGCAGCAGTAGTAGCAGCTGTAGCATTGGTAGGCGCAGCAGCACCACCAGCTCCATAATCTTCATCATTAACCACTGGGTATTACTATCTTGGTCCCAAACCTTATAGGGTCAGTTATCTGGTTTCCCTGGCACGTAAGTTATGTAAGTAACTGAGATCACAACATACGCCCTCATCACTAAACGGGACGCCAGTCCACTGCAGGGTCCCTCATTATTTATAAGTAAGTGCACTGGAGAACACAACGCGTCGCCCGGTCTAGGAATCAAAGCCACAGTCTTAAAATCATGAGTCCAACACCGTAACCACTGAGTCACGCGCTTTTTGTATAAACCCCAACAGGAATGATGTGTGAAAGAAGTAAATATAAAACGTTGTTCTGTTTTAACGGAAGGCTTTTTACAAATGCTCTCATCTCTCGGCCAAACGATCAACGCATCGATAATGGAAACAAATATCTTCAGCTACAACGTGCATTAAACAAAGAATGGCTGGTCAGAATAAACAATTATTCAGCTAAGCACACAATACGAAATACACATATCAACAAAGGGCATTGGTTGTGGAAGCTGCAGAGTCCGTGGTTGTAAAGAATGGGCGATAGAAATTTATTTAGTAACGTTCTAAATAAGGGAAGATGATAGAAGGCAAGTTTGTTAGTGATAGCTACGCTAAGAGTAATAATTCTTTCGAAATAAGGGGGAGGGGGGTTAGTCGATTACATTGACCGCAGTGCTCGATCCCTAAAGAACGAAAGGCAAAATCGACCTTGGTGGAATTTGGAACGTAAACAGCCGGAAGAAACAACGCTACGCATTTTTGAGCGGCACACTAATGATTCTTCCTGCTGGCCACCTTTGTTAAAATTTCAGTTTATTCTAGAAACAGCGCTGAAAAATTTGTTCTCCCCAACATCGCTTGACAACCGATTGACACAAGACAATTCATGTTATTTCCCTTATCTCACGATTGTTTAAATTATGCAAATTAGCTGGACCGTATATGTTTTCGACTTGTTTTTGCACGCCGAAGTCTCTTACCTACAAGAGTTAAGGTCGAAACGTTGTCGTGCTGATGACACCTATTGTGGTAGAAACATGTCTGTGACTGTCCTCTTATTTCCAGATTATAAACCTGTCTTTCTCCTTAACGGCATGCTAGGTTTGGAGGAAGTCTTTAATCTTGAGATTATCTCTACTTCTCGATTGGTGCTGGTCTCAATAACATTTTGGTAATGTTGATGCATCTTTTAGCGGTGGGGGATTATTTGAATAAGTGAAAACTTTATGCTGTATGGTATTTGATACACCTGTATTAGGTACTTTAGTAGAAATAAAGAAAAAAGAATTACAGCAACAGACAACCTTGAAACATAAGATCTGAGAATCCGAGATTGTCTCTAATGGCACCGACCCTGTTTTCTTGCTCTTTTTCTGTTATGCACAGCAGCGGACGCTAGAGGTCGCTATTTAGCGATTAGGAAGTACGAGGTACGATCTAGAAAGCAATACAGATACTACATCAGGTAAAGGCACCATACAGAGTGGACGGCAAAACGGTAGGAAGTGCGTGTGTGCATGCGCGTGTGTGAAATGTGTGTGTCTGTGTGTAGTGTGTATGTGTGTGTTGTATCTGCGTACGTTGCGTGTATAAGTGTGTGTGAGAGTTGTGTGTGTACTTGTGCGTCTTGCGTTGTGTGTGTGTATATGTGTCTGTGTATTGTGCTGTGTATATGTATGTGTATGTACGTAGGTGTGCTCTGTTGTGTATGTGCATGTGTGTGTATGTGTCTTGCGTGTGTGTGTGTGTGTGTATGCATGTTTGAGTGCGTTGGTATGTCTGTGTGTATGTGTATATGTGTGTATGTGTGTGAGTGTGTGAGTGTATATATGTGTGTGTTTCAGCGTATGTGTGTGTGAGTGACTGTATATGTGTGTGTGTGAGTGTGTGTGTATGTGTGTGTATGTGCGTGCGAATGCGTGTGTGTGTGGGTGTCTCCCTGGAGAAAATGGCAAATTGAGATAAATTTTTCATCTGAAATTCTATATAAATATAATGAACACAATAACCAAGTCGGATGTATGCGTGAATGCGTGCGCGTGTTGGTTGTGGTCATGTTTTTAGTAGTAGCGGTGGCGATGGAGGTGATTGTGGTGGTGGTAGCGGTAGTGCTGGTAGTAGTGGGGTTAGAAGTGGTGGCGGTTTCGGTGTTGGCTGTGGTGGCGGTGGAGGTGGTCGTGGCGGTCACGTTAGGGATAGTGGTATTGGTGATAGTGGCGGAGGTTTTGATGGTGTTGGCATTTTTTCGCGGTGGTATTGGTGGTGGAGGGAGTGTTGTTGTTGTTGTTTTTGGTAGTGGTGGTGGTGGTGGTGGTGGTGGTGGTGGTGGCGGCGGTGGTGAAGGTGGTGGCGGTGTTGGTAGTGGTGACAGGCGTGGTGGTGGTGGTGGTGGTGGTGGTGGCGGCATTGGTGGTGGTGATGGCGATGGTGACGGAGATGGTAGGGGTGACAGTGACGGTGGTGGTGACGGTGGTGGTAACGTTTGCAGTAGTAGTAGTAGTAGTTGTAGTGATGGTGATAGTGGTGTCGATCGTGGTGATAGTGATAGGTCAGGTTTACATACGATGCGAAATGGTGGCAGCGGCGACGGGGGCGGCGGTAGCGGTGGCAGAGGGTGGATGGGTGTGAAAGGAGGCGGAAACAGTTGTCGTCTGCGTAAATAAATAATTAAAGGAAACAAATAGATAAATCTATCAACGATAAAAAAACAAAAACAATAAGATGTGAGAAGATTATGAAAGATGGCGGAGGGGGAGAAGGGAAGAAAGAGAAGACGGAGGTGGAGAAGGGGAAGGAAGGAGGAAAAGGAGAAAAGTAGGAGGAAGAAGGGGAGGGTGAGGATTAGACGGAGGTAAGGAAATTTTAATGTAAAGGGGAGTGGGGTGGCGGAATGAAGGATAACAATGGAGGAGCAAAAGAGAAATGAATAATTAATTGTAATGTTTGTGAGAATTAGTTTGAATTGGTATTGGACAAATGGTATGAGAGAGAGGGAGAGGGGGAGAGAGAAGGGGAGAAGGAGGAGAGAGGGTGTGAGGTGGGAGAGGGGAAAAGGGTAGGAGAATGGGAGGGAGAGGAGACAGAGAAGAGGGAGAGGTAAATGGGGAGGTAAAGGGGGAGGTAAAGGGGGAGAGAGTGGGGAGATGGTAAAAGAGAGAGTGAGAGAGAAGGGGAGTGAGAAAGAGAGGGAGTAGAGAAAGGGAAATGGCGGGAAAGAAGGTAGAGGGGCGGGTGGTAAAGGGAGAGAGAGAAAAGCGAGAGGGGAGAGAGAAGGGGAGAGAGTGTGAGAAGGAGGAAAGAAGGTGTGAGGTGGAGAGAAAAGGGGAGGAGAATGGGAGGGAGAGGAGACAGGAGTGGGAGAGGTAATAGGAGAGGTAAGGGGGAGAGAGTAAGCGAGAGAGGGGGAGTGAGAAAGAGAAAGGGAGGGGAAGGAGATAGAGGTAAAGGAGAGGTAAAGTGGAAAGGTGGAAAAGAGGGGGAGGAGAGTGCATAGAGATGGGGGGGGAAGGGGGAGGAGGAAAGAGAGGGATGAAAGAGAGAAGAGGAGAGAGAATGGAGATAGAGAAGAGAGAGAGAGGAGTGAGAGGGGAGAGAGATGGTCATCTTCAACCTCAACAATAACCGCAGCAGTGATGATAATAATAATTATCATTATAATAACAACAAAAACAACAACAACAACAACAACAATAATAAATAATAATAATAATAATAATAATAATAATAATAATAATAATAATAATAATAATAATTTCGCTATTAAGCACTGAAGGTTTACAAGCAGATCGATAACAATAGTGAGGAAAACTTTCTTGGGTTGAAAGTGGATGTCCCACAAAACCACGATGTTCTTGGCCGTTAGGGCAAAGTGCCCTTTCCCAATCCTCCTCCCTCAACCAATAGATGAATGCTTAAAGTAAGCCTGTAACATTGTTTTCAAAGTTTGATACAAGGACAGTGATTTTAAGGGAGGGGTAACTGTTGATTATATGCCCACCCCCCAAGTGATTGGTAATTCTTTTATCAACACCGAAGGGAAGGGATGGAAAGCGAAGAAGACATTGGCAGGATTTGAACTCACAAAGTAAAGGCGGAGGAAATGCCCCTAAGAGATGGATGATTAAAATATAGAAGACGAAAACGTTGACGAAAATAATAAGAATGAGGAAGTTGGTAGATATGATACTAATGCTGATAATAGGAATGGTAATAATGGCGATAACTTTATGTGAAACAGTTACAGCTGAAAATCCATTTTGTGGGGACTGCAATACATTAACTGCAAATATATTTAACGAACGATCATATCAACATAACCATTCGTTCCAGAAATTCGGAACGATCGTTGGACACAGATTTAACAGTAGATAATAAGTTTATATTTTATCTTTCCTTTTTCGTTTTTTATTGGTGTTTGAGATATCTTATATCGTCGTTTTCAATTTAGCCACCACCCAAGTATATAATATTTGCTGAAAATAAAGTAGCTCACAATTCAGAATTTCGTTATATGATCAGCGGCGGAACCCAACTATATCTTTGTAGCAACTGAAATCAAGTCAAAACACTAAAGTATATGATTACATTCGTCATCTCTGTTGAGTGTATATTTTATATCATTTGTAAATTCAAACGTTCGTATGCTCACCCCGCTATATGTAATGTGTGTGTGTGAGTGTGTGTGTGTGTGTATATATACATACATGCGCATAAGCACACACATATAAGCATATATATATATATATATATATATATATATATATATACACAAACATACGTACATATGTGGTGATTACTCCCTCTTCAAAGAAGATTACCACCTCGTGCTCTCTCCGTATTTATGGCATTTCTGACTCGCCGACCATGGCCTCTCAAAGGACTATTCAAAGGGATATTCAGCCTCACAGCTTTGTAAATGTACGCGACCAGCTATTCAGGTCTGGATACTTCTCCATTCTTCCATCGCCATAATCTTTCAATAAATGGAATGGTAAATGAAACTTAAGGTCACCAGTATCAAACACAAGTACCCCCTTCGGTTATGAGTGACCATGGGATAGCGTAGACTTGTCCCCTCTGAAGGACAAGTCTAGGCAAGGTGGGTTATGGAAAACTAGCAGTCGCCCATGCATACCAGCCTCCCCTCTCCACGACACCGATGTTATCCAAGGAAGAGGCAAAGAGGCCGATACAGCTTGGCACCAGTGACGTCACAATTAATTTCTACAGCTGAGTGAACTCAAGCAATGTGAGATAAAGTGTCTTGTTCAAGAATACAACATAGCCCGGTTCGAGTAAGGAACTCACTACCACATGATTGTGAATCCGACGCTCTACCACTGATCCATGTTCCTTTTCACGCATATATATATGTCTGATTAATAAGTATCCGGCCTGTTGCCATAGTAATGAAGCTAAATCACTCAGAAGGAAACCACTTGGCACAGATTGACCTTGAACTCTTTTGTGAGTGTGCACTAAGTTTTAACATTCTAACCCATTTCTGATGTTTATATCAATGCTTGGAAGGAAGGTGTGTAGCGTGATATTGTCTCATTAACTATGGCAGAGGAAGTTGTCATGGTGATACCTGTAGAGAGGCCGGCGCAAAGTTGTAGAAAGTGTATGGAGAAGAGTGTATGATCTGCACACAAGTGTACGAGTGGTTTAGATGTTTCCAAGATGGCCGAAAAATGTCGATATTGACGAACGTTCTGGGAGATCCGCAACCAGCAGAACTGACAAAAACATCACAGATGTGTGTGCAGCTGTGAGGGGAAATCGTCAAATCACCATCCATGAGTTATCAGAGAATGTGCTGATTAGATTTTAGTATGAGACGCGTGTTTACCAAGTTTGTGCCAAAACTGCTTCCAGTTAACCAAGAAAACACCCGACTTTCAGTTGCACAAAATCTCTGTGATTGTCTCGAGAACGACAAAACATTTGAAAATTTGAGTAGGCCTCTCAGCAGGTATCGCCAAGATTTTGGCAAAATTTTATGTAGATTTTCTTCTCAACTTTCTGTTATGTTCAATGCGATGATCACATGCTACACACGTGCTTTCCAAGTGCTGTCCTGAACAGCAGAAGTAAGCTAGAACGTTAAAACTTAGTGTACTTGCACAGTAGAGGATGTGCTAAGCAGCTTCACTCTGCGTGCTTCATCTTCGTTACTATGGCAACAGCCCGAATACTTATTACCCCGAAGGGGGTACTTGTATTTGACACTGGTGACCTTAAGTTTCATTTGTAATTCCATCTATTGAAAGACTTATGGCGATGGAAGAATGGAGAAGTATGCAGACCTGAATAGCTGACCGCGTATATATATATAGACATATACAAACAGCTCATATAAAATACTTTGAAGATAGATAGATAAAATTTACTTTCAGCCACCAAAGAAAGAGTAAGTGTTGAGTATATCGATCTGTCAATACTCATGATTTCTTGATCTATTGCTTCATTGTCTCTCGTAGCCTGGAGGAAGGCATCGAGCGCGTAACCTAGGGCATCAACGGAATGAATCATAAAGTTCGTGACGTAAATATACAAAAGTCCACGGTAATACTGAAAGCTATATAAACCTTGCAGTTAGCGGGCTTCCTTCTATATACATACAGGCTGTGTGGTAAGTAGCTTGCTAACGAACCACATGGTGCCGGGCTCAGTCCCACTGCGTGGCACCTTGGGCAAGTGTCTTCTACTATAGCTTCGGGCGACCAAAGCCTTCTGAGTGGATTTGGTAGACGGAAACTGAAAGAAGCCATCGTATATATGTATGTGTTGTATATATATATATATATATATATATATAATATATATATATATATTATATATATATATATATTATATATAATATATATTTATTTATTTATGTATGTGTGTGTATATATTTGTGTGTCCGTTTGTCCCCTTCCCACATCGCTTGACAACCGATGCTGGTGTGTTTAAGTCCCCGAACTTAGCGGTTCGGCAATAGTGAACCGATAGATTAAGTACTAGGCTTACAAAGAATAAGTCTTGGGGTCGATTTGATCGAGTAAGGCGATACTCCAGCATGGTGACAGTAAAATGACTGAACACAGTAAGAGAGTATATAATATATATATATATATATATATTATATATATATATATCTATATATATATATATATATATAGATATAATATATATATATATATATATATATATAATATATAAATATATACATGTATACGGACCACATGTATGTATGTGTCTCTGCGTCCAGGTTTGACAAAGGTGTGGTGTGCTTTTGTTCTTGTAACTTGCACTTCGACACAAGGAACTGATAGCGCAAGTACTATGCTTAAATTTAAACTAAAAATTCGCCAAGGCGATGCCCAGCAGGGCCGCTGTCTAATGACCGAAAGAAGCATATGCGAGAAAAGATTTTATATATATATAATATATATATATATATATGTATATATATAATATATGCAAACGTACGTACAATTATATATGAAATATATACAATATAATATATATATATATATATATATATATATATATATATATATATATATATATATATATGTGTAGCTATTTAGATACATCAATAGAAAATAGACAAAAGAGGGACAAAGAGACAGATGGATACATTGTGCACACACACACATACATATACACAGATACATATATACCGATATCTACGTGGATAATTGTATACAAATGTGCTTACAAATCTATGCTAGTAATTATACACCATACACGCATACACGTCTATGATACTTTCTACACACTCACAAATAGATACACATACACAATCACACCCACATAAAAACAGGATTTATACATTTTATCTTCAGATGTTTATCGTCATCGTTATAAACGAGAAGCAAACCAATTATGACGCTGTTTTGCTCGTATCTTAATGACATATCACATGGTATCGCCTCGTATCACATGGTAGCTAATTCATGTCATATCCAGCCACCATATTTATGTTACGTTTATTGGGCAAAAATTGTTTCCGCTTTATCTTCGGATTTCTTTAATTTCTCTTCATTACATTAGCTTGATAGTCTAGTTT
>NW_021832155.1:0-5000 GCF_006345805.1 Octopus sinensis
TTTTTGAGTCACGCTAACACTTTTGCCGGTCATCAATAACTGATACTTTCATATATACATACATACGTGCCTACATATCGTGGGACTCCGTCGGTTACGACGACGAGGAATCCAGTTGATCCAATCAACAGAACAGCTTGCTCGTGAAATTAACGTGCAATGGCTGAGCGCTCCACAGATACATGTACCCTTAACGTTGATCCCGGGGAGAATCAGCGTGACACGGAGTGTGACAAGGCTGGACCTTTGAAATACAAATACAATAGAGACAACAGGAAGAAAGTGTGAGAGAAAGTTGTAGTGAAAGAGTACATCAGGGTTCGCCACCACCCCTGCCGGAGCCATATAGAACTTTACATGTTTTTGCTCAGTAGACACTCACAATGCCCTGTCTGGGAATCGAAACTGCACCTCCACGACCTGCATATATACACACATATACATAAAAATATGCATAGTCACATATATATATATACGTATATATATATATATATAGAGAGAGAGAGAGAGATAGAGATAGATAGATAGATAGATAGATAGATAGAGATAGATAGATAGATAGATTGATAGATAGATAGATAGATAGATAGATAGATAGATAGATATAGATAAGAAAAAAGCAACAAGAATGGTTTATTTGTTCAGTACAATTGTTTCATACGAAGAACATCTTTATTAGAAGCTGCAAATATTGCAGCAAATACATGTGTCCCGTATTCATCAGCCAAAACACATATGAGTTTTCCAAACATCCTAGGGGGTGAGGCTACACTCATGAAGTATCGAAGAGAGTTCTATGAAAAGCAAAGTTAGATTGTAAGCAGACTTAAAATGTTCTCTAATGATGCACAGTTTTTTCTAGCAAAAACTGTCCGACGAACGGGAACGTGAAACTCAGAGTAACAGGTTTTGTTGAATTTTCTGCTGCTTTTAAATAAAGTATATGTATGTATATATACATATACATACATACATAATTGCATATGTGTGTGTGTATGTATGTATACAGAAGACGAAAGAAATGGAAAAGAAAAGCAGAAATATGCTTTACATATGAAAAATTTCCTAATTAGGAATGGTTCTTAATACGTATACATACACAATCACACACAGACATACACACAGATTTTCATTATTTTTTTACACGTTGCATCCATACGACGTATGTGTGTATATGCAGGCACACATACATAAATATATTTTTGCCCTGAAGCTGATGTAGATGTGTGTGAGTACAATTTATATTTACTATAATAAATTTAATAGAGAAATTGTTAGCAAAGCACAACCAATTAATATGGCTTTATCATTAAGCGTTAATTATCTTTAATGTTTTTCGTTATGACTAAAAAGCGATGAATGAATAGATATTATATGGATAATATTACGGCGGCATGATGGAAGGGTGGGACTTCGTGTATGGAACCGACAACAGCAACAAGAACAATAACAATAATCCTTTCTATTATAAGCGACCATGAGACAGAGCTGACAACAAGGTATGCGATAAGGAAGAAAGAAAAGTCGATAGGTATGACAGGTTAGCTTGGGAAGTTACACTCTTAACAACTTTCACCCACCTTTCAATAAACTCACTCGAAAACACCACTTCCCTCTCCACCCTCAATTTCATTTTTGAGAGAATCTATCGCTTTCTAATTTACGCACAATGCCAGTGTTTCGGTTTTTTTTTTTTCATGAAATGGCTTTTTTATTTATTGATAACATCGAACCCAGCAGTTGACTGGTAATATATTGTATCACCTTCAAAAGAATGAAGGGTTGCGTTGACATCTGCAGGATTCGACATCAGAAGGCAAAGAGACGGAACACGTACCGTAAGTTGTTTCGTCTGATGATACACCATCTCACAAAATATCTTAATTCGATTAATAAACTAAAAGTATTTCATTTCAAATCTAAGTTTAGATTACGTTGTTTCTGTGGATGTATACGAATCTGGTTAAATTTTGTCACTATTAGTTTTCCATATTTAATCCGTTGGGTTTTTCTCCTTCTATCGTTAATTAAAATATACTTAATTTGATTTTAAACTCTACGTCATTTTTCACATATTTTTTGGGTTTGTTTTATTTTGATATTTCATTAAGTGTGAGATAATCATCTAATCTCCAAGTGATCGTTAGTAAGAGGGTAACTAAAAACTATAAGCACTAATTTACTTATTAGTGCTAATATTATAATTTCTAATTATATTATGTTATATTATATTGTATTAAATTTTATATTAGATTTTAGATGTTTATGCTTTTTTTATGTTATACTAGCTTGTCACAGACCATTTCACGTAAGAGACTCTCCCACCCTTCTCTCTACTTTCAGTTAATGATCTGTGTGCATACATGCATCAAGCACGTGTGTATGAATGTGTGTATGTGTGTATGTGTGTATGAATGTGTGTATATGTATATATATATATATATACACATATATATATATATATATATATACATATATATATATATATATACATATATATATATATTTATATATATAAGTACCTCTCTCTTTCTCACTACATATATATATATATAAATATATATATATATATGTATATATACATCCATGTATATATATATGTATATATATGTATGTATGTATATAATTTACACACGCACACAAAGACACATATACGCACAAATATGAGTGACCTTGGGGTATGATTCCAGAATACTGCCTAATGTTTCATGCTCACCCGTTCACACACACACACTTGCATACACATACACACACATATATACATATATATATACGTACATACACATTCGTAAATCGATATGCGTATACATATATACATACATACGCATATATATGCATCCATCCATCCATATGTATGTAGATATGTATATATATATATATATAGATGTGTGTGTGTGTGTGTGTGTGTGCAGATGTATATATATATATATATATATACACACGCACACACACCCCCGTAAATTTGTATGAGTGTACACGTTCGCCAGTCGTTAATCACAAATATATTTAAATATTTTGTTAAATTGTTATTGTTGTTAATGTTAAGGTCAGTTATATGCAAGTTTGGTATGTTATTTGTGCTCACGACTTTCCCAGTTCAAATCACGCCTGAGTCTGACTTCTTTCATCTTTACAAAGACCATGTACTAAAAAAACAGTCGTTCATCAGATTGATCCAAACAACAGTTTCTTCAACCAAATTATAGGTTTTGTTCAGCCTCATCAACTAATTGAAATACGAGTTGGCATCATTTTAGAAATAACAGTCAAATGTGCTTCAATTTACATGCAATCGTTTTCGTAGTATATTCACCCTGGGTTATGTACTATTGGTATTCCCTCCCTCGGACTGAGGCAGTAGTCCATTGCTCCATCGTCTCTCTCTCCTTTTCTCTCTCTCTCTCTCTCTCACTCACTCTCCCTATTCATTGGTCTAATATCTCAGAACGAAATCCTACTAATAGATGCAAGTGAATGTGAAAATCACATGCGGTATTTTTCTAAGTGTCTATATTCAGAGATCAAATCGGTTCATGGTAATTTTAATAAATATAATTCGAGAGGCACAAAGCTGTTTCGTTGCAATTTGTTTGTCAGCCCTTAGAAATGTCTATTATTTGCACTCTGTACCAAACTAAGCAACTATTTGTTATTTATATATCCAGAGACTATAGACAATTACCACAAATTTCTGGCCTTGCAGACCTACAGGTATTCATTGCCGGTTCAGGATAAACTCTACGGGAATGGTGGTGCCGTCAGCTGAACCTGTCCAACATTCGCGGGCATTTATGACATACAATGCCTGGTCATTTATGACTTGTGGAATTATGTCGAACTGCGGCTATCATGTGAAGGGCATAATTAGCAATCAACCAACTCCATCGTGAAGTTCGACATATGACCGGGAAGGGTAGCCATTTTACCCCTGCCTGGTGACAACCAGCGGACGTTGTCAATTGGACGATCAAGCCCTCATCTACGTCATTAAAGGAAGGTGAGAGATGAGAGGAATGTGTCGCCGGCTTAAGTAAATTTCTTGAAAATGGGCGAATGAAGCGCGAATAGCCTGAGTGTGCTTAATGTAGGATTTGCCTGTCTGAAGGAGAGAACATGAGAAAGTGGGGCATCCCAATGGTGTTGCTAGTGATCAGGGTGATCCAAGGACAGTGGGCTTTCTTGGGATTGTATCAACCATGTGAGGATTTTTGTCGTGAACTTCTTAATTACTAGTCTTTGTTTATTAAACGTGTGTATGTAAATCCTCACTGTCCTCTTTTGTGTTTGTATTGTACTAGATGTTTACTGTGGCCCTCTTGGTATTCAATCGTGAAAGTAATATCACCATCACCACCACCAACACCACCACCACCACTACTACTACTACAACATCAACTTTACCTATCTCCATTTGTCTTTCATTATTATGTCTGGGTGATCACCTTTTATTTGTCGGTTTGTACAGGTCAATGCCAGATGATTGTGACCTGGTCGTTGTAATGGACCGTGTTTGGTGCATGTTTATATCGTTTCTCATAGGTTTCTATATAGCAGCCTTGGCATATTGCCCGGTGGATTTAACTATTTACTCAGTCATATCTGTGTGTATATATATATATATATATATGTGTGTGTGTGTGTGTGTGTGTGTGTGTGTGTGTGTGTTTAGATTTGGCAAAGACTGGACAGCCAGAGATGACGCGGTCACCTGCTTCATTGTGCAGGTTACACATTGTGCATTTGATGTTAGGACCTGTTTTCCTTATTTTGCAGTCTTTAGTTCTTCGTAGTCAGACATTGGTCTTGTGCAGCGAGAATCAGTCCTTCCGTTACAGCTTTTAGTCCAGAACGTTTGAGCCGTTGTTGGCTTTTCCTTAGACTCACTTCTTCCCTGTCAAGCCTTGTAAGGTATTGACCATGAAGTGATGTTTTTCTTCGTTAGTATGTTTTGTAGATTTGTTTTCATTTCGTTTTCGTCTCTTTAACCATTTCTGCTGTGA